>NW_027105730.1:419439-452254 GCF_000696795.3 Halyomorpha halys
TCCTATCATGACAGTTCTAGTCCGTCGGCTTCATCTCCACAACTAGAACTGTTACTCTCACCTAGACCTCCTCTACCTAGTCAGTGTCCAGGGCTCATCCCCTGGCACGGCCTTCCTTTCTTAACCCTAACTGAATACGCCTTGTCGTGGGCCTTCTGTAATGAGATATCAGGCTGGAGAAATCGCCTAAGACAAGACACAACCACGACAAGAGAAACGTTTTCGGCCGATTTCTCTCTTTATATATTATTAAAAATATTATTATGTTTATTTATAAACTTCTGGTAATATACGGAAGTGAATCAGTAAAGCAATAATATATTTAAAACAGAGATTTCCTTGTTAGAAGATAGAATTGAATTAATATGAATAAACTTTTTTTTTATAATTAATCCAAACCTGCCACTCAGCTTGAAACAAATGCGCCATGAGATTACAGTGTGATTCTAATTAGAGTGTCAAGCATGAGGGAGGTCATTCTGCATCAACAACACCTACATATTATTAAAAGATTTTATTTAAGAAGATCTTTAACAAGCTGCTTCTTTTTGGTCCTTTAAAAGTTTATTGGTAGTAGTTGATAAGTTAATTGTCATAACAATAGAACTCCTTTGATTGATATCTGTATGTAAAATAATTATAAGTTTGTATTATAAAGTAACAGTTTATTATGCTGTAATATCATTTTATTTATTTTGCTAGAAATTTTATATTTTTTAGTTAGTATACATGAGGCTGTGTAAGGATTATTCCGAATTATTTGTCTGAAAAAAACAAAATTGATCTAGTTACTTTTAATGTGTTTTTACGTATATTGTAATGAGTATTAGATCAGACCCACTTATCTAAAAAAGAGTGATTTGCAATATGATAAATGTTTACTAAAGAACAGAATTTGATGTAAAATGCACTGGGACGTATGGTCCATCATACAAAATATATAACAATAACATTAAAAGGACACATAGTGTTTCATTTTACAGTCTAAAGAAATATAGTTTCTATCTCTCCAGTATTTCTTTCCTGTCTTCCTGCTAATACCTCTCTTCATCATTGCAAAAGCTTCACCTTTACTAGAAACCTGTATTACACTCTAATATCTTACAGAAATTTTGCCGTGTTTTGTTTCTGGGCTTCTTAAATACAATACCGAATTTTTAAATACTTTTACTACTGTTTATCTTTGTCCCCTTCTATTGGAGATTGTTTTAACGATTCTTTTTGCATTATTGAAAATATCAAGCCGAAAAGTTAAAAGGTTTGAGGAGATCCAATAGATCAATAGGATAAGAATGGGTCATAACTCAAAAATGTTTTTATTGAATAGTAGCGAATATTTTAAAAAATCATTTATTTTAAATTATGGTAATACATAAAAATTGTAAGAAATATAATGTATTAAATACATGCATAATTTAATCTATAGATCAAACCTACCTGGTAATATACTGTCATGTTACGTACCAAGATACAAAAACTCATTTAAGTAAGTCCAATCTAATCATTAAGATAGTGTAGTTCTATTACTTACATACAACATACTGTACCCTCATGCAAGATATTTTTTTCAAAACATAAGATTTTCGAGTACCTAATAATGATCCTTATTAAATGTGCATTTTTCTATTATGTACAAGGATTCTTCTTATATATCTTCATGATAATACAATAAATTTGTGAAAATTAAAGTGCATGCACATTAAGAGATTATATTGGGAGGGACAACAGAAAAAATATTAGAAAATATCCATTCAATTTTTTTAAAAATAGATTCCGCCCATAATAAATATTTAAAAAATAATAATTTAATAAATATATATTTAAAAATAATCTTTTCAAACGAAAATGTAAGTTATGGAGCACAAACCTAGATATTGATAGATACTGCCAGACAGTATATATAGAAAAGATCCACTTCCTTGCTCTATATCTCATCAAACAGCTAACTTTGAATCCTCAAACAAAATTGAAATGACGAGTGGTCGATTCCGACATCTACAACACTTACTAGACAATCCTTCCAAGCTTCCTATCAATTACAAAAATCTGGTGCAGTATTACTTGGTATTACTTGTAATTTTCGTAAAAACTAAAATTCTGGAAAGGCGAAAATTAATTTTGATTTTTCTGTTCATATAAAAATTTGTATTTTAGGATTTTTCGACATGGGAATGACGAATTGAAATTTTGTTCCTGCCAAGATTACAACAGTTTAACAAAAGATGGAAACCAAATGCAATTTGTTTCGGCTTTTTCCATTCAACTCGAATATCTGATATTTTTTCGATTCTGCTAAGCAAGGTTTTTTGGACTCAGTTGCCTCAAAACGAGTATATCCGGCGAAAACACAAATTCGAATTTTTCACACGATCGCAATAAATTTCCTTAATATATATTGAAAAATATATATTGTAAGGTAAATTAAAAATTGCTTTACACGAATTAGGAAGTTAAGTTTTGGGGCTCCACTAGAACTATCGAATTCCTCTCGGATCCAATCCTTCAATCCAAAATCCTCAATGCTCCTTACTTTGTTACAAATTAAATCATCTACAATGACTTAAATGTTCGATATGTATCTAGTCCATGAGCTGCCAATCATTCTGTAATAAGCCTGCTAAACACCACCCACTCTTTTATTTCTGTTATTCCTTCGAGGAGCCTAAGAAGAATCTTTTGACCTTCTAATGTATAAATGTTACTGGTGTATTAGTGGTAGTATCGATGAGTATTTTCTTCACCTTAATTTTTTTTTTAGTTTAAATACAGTTGGAAATTCCTAGAAATAAAAAAAAATGGTTTAGCGCCTTTAATCCTCAGTTGAAATCGTAGTGTTCAGAACAAACTTTTACTAACGGATTTGTTTATTTGTTCAGTCTTATTTAAAGGCGTAAAACCATTACCAACAGATATAACAGCCTATGGACTATTATAATTATAAAAATATATTTACTAACGTACTTTCGAAAAAATAAAATAAAAGATATAATAATAAAAAAATTAAATTAAATAAAAAAAATTGTGGGAGTTGATAGCTCATTGGGAATGAATAGACTACTAACTTAAGGACCCGAATTCAAATCTGGCAGTGGCAGATAATTATTATTTATTACCTGTAGCGGTTAAGTCAGCCTTGTGGGTTCAGGAGCCCTCCGGTGTTCCATCCATCCTCATGAAGTGGGTACCCTTGGTTGGGTAAAAATCAGGTGGTTGATTGTGATTCTCACCAAATCACCTCCTGACACAACTTTTGATCTAGAAACAGTACTTCTGTACAAAGTACCCTGACCCTTCATGGGTTGTAGCGGTACAGATTTAATTTTTTTTCTAAAATTAAAAAAAAATTATAAAATTAAAATCAAAGAAAAAAAATTAAATACCAAGGTGACTTTATTTTCTGGAACTAAAAAATGATGAAAACACATGAACGTATTTGACTCCTTCTAAAAATGACAGGTTTATTTATGACTGAGAGATACTATGATATTATCTGGGATCCGAATTAAATTTCGTTCAGTTTACAGCAGCATATGGTAAAGAGACGCTTTATCATTGCGGTAGGAAACTGTATGACCCCCTCCGCCCAGTCCATTGCCCCCGATATTGTGCTATATCGGCCATTTCGACAGAGACAATTGGAAGCTGTGGCAAGAGCCGTCACGAAGAGACTAGAGAGAGCCCGCCGCAGGCCAGCCACGCACTGTATATTGAATAAACACGCCTACACAGCACACATCCTGATAAATATTTATTTTCCATCGTGAACATTTAACAATAAGGTAATTGACCGTTTTTGCAAGGGGCAGTCCATTGTTCCGAGGCACGACCAACCTGAGGACAGCGGCCGAATCCTCAGCGGACATTTCCACACAATAATGCATCCCTCCCACACTGCCTTGTCCCGATTTAATTACCTAATCTCTTGTTGTTGATATAGTTGTATGAATATGCAAGCTGAGGTCGGGGAGCCTACTAGAGTGTGCTACCTATTAATCGTTTCTATAATTTATGGCACGAATTCTCCATTGAGAAAAACACTATTTAGCCGCTTTGCTTGAATTAAGGCAGATCTGAAAAACTTATCCCAAAGATATTACCGTTGACAGACCTTTCTTTATAGTCTGTCTCAAAGCAGGTTTGTCAAAACGTAACCGTAATCCACATTACAATCAATAGAATAAATCATATATAAAATAAAACGATTTTTTCTTTCGTCTGATGTGCCACTACTGAAGTAAAGATGCAGTTTGCCCATTTAATTTTATCAATGAAAGTCCATTGGCTTGTTAAAATTTATAACCATAATATTGCTTTATTGCTAGATTTCAGTATGCGTATCGATTTAATTAATACGATTGAAAATAATCGTAAAAATAGTTGACATTAATCAATTTATTTTGTTCAACTTATATATTCACATCCACGTTATCAATTTTTGTAACAAATGCATAAAAATAATAAAGTTAGAGATACAAAGTCTTAAATGCAAAATCTGCGAAATTCCGACATTACGATCGAACCACAACTGATTGGAGACATTCTAATAAGTAACAAGCATTGAATAGGACAATAACCACCATAAAATTATTTTCTTTATTGATTTTTTTACATGTATATAATAATTGATTATTATAAAACTTCTTAAAAAGTTTATTATCACAACATAGTCTATACAGCTGACATCCCAACCAATCCTAACACTACCCTCATCACGTATACCGATGACACATTTGTGAACACCGTTAATAATAACCCTTTAATTGCATCCAAAACTCTCCAATCCTGTATCTCGACACTCCAAGAATGGTGTCGAAATTCACCTTTACCGTCGTAAATCTACCGACTACCTTACAGTATCTTTTAATAATGTTTCTCTTGCCACTGCCGAACAGATCTGCTACCTTGGACTACATCTGGACAAACGACTAACCTGGAATTATCACACAAGAATGAAAAGACTCGAATCTGCACGTCGATTCCGACCATTGCAGCATTTACTAGACAAACGGTCTTAACTTCCAATCCACTATAAAAGACTGATCTGCAAGACAATAATAAGATCTATTGATACTATCTAAATAAATATCTAAATACTATCTAGACATAGCGATTTGAGCTTAGGGGCTTCACTGAACCTTCAAATTCTTCTCTCATCCAATCCTTACTATCCAAAATCCTCAATGCTCCTTACTTTGTCACAAATAAAATCATACATAATCCTTCTATTATGAACTCCCTAGCCGCTCAAATCGACTAGTTGCTAACCTTGCTTCCTCTTCAATTCCTGACAATCCTCCGAGGCGCCTTAAAAGAAGATGGCCTCGACACTTTCTAAAGTAAAAATGTCGTTAGAGTGCTACCAATGAGTCGTTTCTCTACATGCCTGTATCATACCATTATGATCTTACATAAAATTTACTGGTTGTATTATTATGTCCAATTGTAAACGTCAATAAATAAATTTTAAAAATGAAAAAAAGAAGTTTATTGAGGAAATTTCTGGGGGAGTGCAGTGTTAAGGCTCTACTAACTCCAAGGACCCGGTTTCGGATCCGGCTGTGGCAGATATTTTTTCATTTACATAGTAGCCGTGAGTCAACCCTGATGGTTCTGGAGCCCTCCTGGATTCCACCCAGCCTCATGTAGTGGATTAATTGGGGGAAAATCTGGCGGTTGAGCGTGATTTTGAAAAATGTCACCTCCGTGTTTAAACGTTGTTCCATAAAAACACTTTCCTACAAAGTATTGAATCCATCACTCTTGAGTTGAAGTGATTCATATTATTATTATTTGGAATTTTCAAAATAAAATTTGTCGAAGAAGTACCTATGCATAAAAACATTCAAAATTTCACTACTCATTCGACGTTTGTTTCGTCGAATGAGTAGTGAAATTTTAACCAAACTTCCGCCCAATGATGGTGTTCGTTAGTTGTTGTTGGTTGCGGCTTTAGGGCATAAACCCTGAGGTCATCAACGCCCAATGTTGGTTAATACCGTGATGTGTATCAGAGATATTTTCCATTGTTCATGGATTAAAAATTAGTATTTTAAAACTCATCCAATGCTACAGCGTTGACTGTATACTAACAAGCCTGCTATTTTCTTACTAGCTCTCATGCTATTAAGAAATTTCATCTCATTTAATAAGTGGGCATTTAATAAATACTGCAGACTGATTTTTTTTAATTATTTAATTTTTAAAAATAATTTCCATGTAATCGCAGAAACCGCATCCATGCGACTTCCCTCGCCTCCCCCTCCCAAAAAAATGTGGATTTGAGAGCAGGTGAAGTTTTTTATTTGTAATAATTTTCTCTTAAAAGCAATAATTTACTGTACTTTAAAGTTTCTTTTAAACCGAATAACTCCATTTCTTATGTATATATATTATAGTAGACATACGAATTCCAATTACTTTGTCCTTGGTTGTGCAATTAACTTTTCTTTTTTTTTTTTGTTTGAACTGTTTTGATTGGAATTTTTTAACTGACCTGTTTTGATTAAGGAAATTACTTGATGGTGTTAATCGATTAACAGATTATACTTTTTTACTGCTTAGAACTGTGACACATATCAGTTATTTTATTTGTAAAAAGTCATTTTACGTACCTATTAGGTGTGTATAAGTTTACAGTTTTGAAGAAAAAAATTTAATTTATTTATATTTATAACCAAGATTTGATTTTAAGCTTAATGTTAAACATTTGTATGCAATGTTTTCGGGGGAGGGTTTAAAATTCTAAGCGACTATGAATATTCAACATATAATCTAGCTGAACATATCAATTAGTCGTTGTTTTTTATTTTTAATTAGAAACATAGATATATACTTGGCGAACAACTCCAAAAGTTAGCTGCCGACCTCCCCTTCTCCCTAGATGTGAAAAAATTATTAATTTAATAAAAAATAATTTTTTCAAGTAAATAATACTTATAAGACCTAATAAATACTTGCAACAATTATAGATAAATTTCATAAAAATTTGGTTTTATTCATCTTTTCCGTGGTGAAATGTCAAGCTGATTTATTATGGTCCCTACCCTATGGTTTGGTATATCAATAATTTTTCAATATTCCCTTAAAACCTTTTATGTAAATTCAAATCGTAACTAAATAACTGGTGATCTGTACGTATTTTCAATTCCTTATTGGCTAAATATCGAACTGTTCTAAATTTGAAAAGTAATAAAATTTTTAAACAACTTTAATATAACTTATTTAATCAAAATAATCATTCGCGCTTAAGTTCACATCTTTTCCTTAGAAAGATTTCAGATGCCATACTTCATCTTTTACACTGCGTTGCTGTTATTAAGTTTGTAAATAATTAGCATTGGTAATTATTCGAGTATTTATCGAGTCCCTAGATCTGAACGATCTTTAATTATATTAATAGGATAATTGAGTAATTAATTATCCAGCACTTTCATGATCTCTGCTGTAGATAAAGGACTATGGTTTAATAAAAAAAATGTAGATAAGTATAAGTTAGTCATATGGGATATAGCAGTCACTAACTATTAACAACTGAAACAGCTAAGTACTGAACTTGAACCTTGGGGGCTTTACCTTCAAAAATTTGGAATCCTACTAATGGCAAATGTGAACGCAATCAACAGATAGTACAGGACTTAAGACATCTACTGTACCACTGTAGGCTGCTTGAACCGGACAAAGCCAAGTTAATCAGACAAACAGCCATAGATCTATCCTGGATCTGTGCATCAGCACATTTTATATAAAGAAGTACAAAGAAGAAATTATATCATTCGCTAAAAAAGTCACATTTTTGGCCCAATTACTGCCAAATTTATTTCATTGGTTTATTTTACTTTGTATTCACTTCAGATCATTTATGTCCACTTTATTTTTTTATTTATTTTTTTTTAAAATACTTTTTATTTATTGATAGATATTACAATCTGCCACACAGTTGTGGGTAATAGGTAATAGTGATGAATGATCTCGTACATACTAAAATAAAATAAATGAATAAAATAAAAAATACTCTCTTAAAATATATACAAATAGAAGAATAAACAAAATGAACATAATCAAACTATCTGTATGAAAAATAAATAAATAAAGTAACATAATGATAAAATAATATAGTCTCTAGTCACTTTCTTAAACTTCATTTTTTAAAATTTATTTTCATATTTATATATTTACTTTACGTTCTTTACTTATGATTACTTCGTAAATCTTATTTATTTTATTTCCTTTCTACTTTTTCATTTACTTTATATTTATTTTATTTTTTCTACATTTTATGTTTAAATGTATTATAAAAATGCATATAAATCAGTGTTTTTCTCACAAAGGCCATATGCTTTGGAGAGGATCCATACTCCATGAACATAAAATCAGTAAACTGCTTTCTCACAGAATTACTGTGGGAGGAAAGGGAAGGAATAAAAAATCAAATTTTAATTTTTTTTAGTTACGAGGTTTCATAGCTTAAAGGACGTTTTCATATTTACCATTTCATTGAACCATTATACAACACTTATATTTAAGTAAATTTTAAATAATGCAAATACATAAATGAATTTAATCTTTATAAAGTGATCCAATTGTTGTAAATATAAATTGGTCTCGTTTTCGGGAACCTGTGTAGAGCCAGGTTCAAAGTGGCTTTGACCCATTTAATGTATTTTTATTTTATTTTAATACATAAAAATTGTTTTTATTTTTAAATTTGTTTTTTAGTTACAAGGTTTACACAACTTAAGTGAGGTAATCTTTTTTACCGGTCTAGTGAACCAGTATTCAGCACCTGTATGTAAATAATGTTTTAATTAAATTTGTAAATGAATTAATACGCTTTGTCTCTAAACAAAGAAACAATTATTATAAATATACAACGAAGAAAACTAATTGGTCCCGTTTTCGGGAGCTTGCCCAGCACAAGGTTCAAAGTGGCTTTGCTCCATTTTTGCCTTATCTCAAGGCCCACTCTGGGCGAAATTAGACGAAATTGGTGGCTCACGAAACGTAGCAAGAATAATCCAAATGCTCTCAGCTTTTGTACACCGGCGAAATATATAATATGTGTTATCTACTCCTTTTTTGGGACGGATCGCGGAGCCGATTTCACGGCTGTATAGCCGGCAATCACGAGCCTAATTCTCTCGATAGGATAATCACAATAATCTCTCCGGAGCCGGGTATAAAAAGCCTTCGGTGCCGAGTCGTCGCTCCGAGCTAGAAAGTTAAACAGAGGCCCCTTCGCTTATGTAAGTCCTTTATAGGAGGTGCATCCCTTAATATGTCATTTTATTGTTATGTTTATAGAATACAGAATATCATCTAACTACTATTATTGTTATTGATGGTAATTTCCATAGATTGGTTCATATCATATATGTAAGATTATCGTAAAATATTATCTTACTATGAGCACTCATAAATAATATTACAATAGCCGTCATTAAGTGAATAATTAAATTTTAGAATTATCCCTCCTTCCTTCTGGAAGTGTGATCTAACAAGCCCATAGCAATTGAAGTCAATAAAAAGGAATACCACATAATAACTTAGTGTTATTTCTAAAAACAGTTTTAGGTTTAGTATTTCTTTTTAATACTACTTTTTATTTATTGATAGATATTACAATCTGCCACACAGTTGTGGGCAATAGGTAATAGTGATGAATGACCTCATACATACTAAAATAAAATAAAATAAATGAATAAAAAAAAAAACTCTTAAAATATATACAAACAGAAGAATAAACAAAATGAACATAATCAAACTATCTTTATAAAAAAAAAAATATATACTGCAAAAATAGATAAATTCATATTTTATTATAAAATGATATAATAATATCAAAAGTAGCCAGTTCAATCTAATTCATGACATAGAATTTTATAATCGTAAAGGAAATATATTGAAAAAAAATATGTTTATGAAATATTAAAACTAGAACTATTGAATAAAAAATACATTAAAATAAACAAAGATTGAGGTAGACATTTTTAAATTGGCTTTTTTTTATTATAATTAAGCAAACCTTGCATAAGGATGACTCTTTCATAAATATATACATATATATAGTTACTGATGTTTTCTTTTCTTTTGTCAATTCGTTTCTTTCATCATGGAAAAAAATACTATGTAGTTAATTCTATTATGTGATTTTAAAATCGTATAAAAGACATTGTATCATTATTGTAATATTTTATTAATTTCAATCATAATTATTTTTTGTAAAATTACCATTGTTTAATTTGGAATTAATCTTTAAACAAATTTAATAGGCTTCATTAACATTCCAATATTTTTTTATTCATGTTAGATAGTCATTTTAATTATAAAAACCATAATTTTAAAAATAAATGTTGCCGGATTCTGTCTTGTATGACCTATAAAGGTATTTATTAAAATACGTCGTATAAATAAACTTGTTTTTGCTGGTAATTATTAACAAGAAACCTAATCGGCATTTGTAGCATTTGTTTCGTGGACATAGCTTTTGATGCTATAAGAATAAAGTTAACCATTGATATTTAATTTTAATGGAAAATTTATAAATTTAATTTTTTTTTTATTTGTGACATCAGTTCTCGCCAGTATCAACGAAACATATCAGTTCTGAACACCAAAGGTAAAATGCAAAACTATGTCACATTTTCCTAACTTTTCAGGAGAACGATCAGTTAGAGCAGACGATCCCTTTAAATAAAATTATTAGGCAGTATAGGAATCCAATGGGAGTCTTGGCCGAAAAAAAAAATAAATAAAAAAATAAAATAAAATTTTACTTATGCTAGTGGAATAATAATGCGATTTTAAAAATAAAATATAAACATTTCCATAATTGGTTTAGTGCACAGGTTTCTATACCAATAAATTAAGGAAAATAAATTAAAATTTGTTATAATGCAAAATTGGTAACCATTGAACGGCTCCTTAATCTGAATATTAATCAATAAAACAAATATTTTGTTTTTAAGATTTATGATACGTAAGTTAAAATAGCTTCTGCAAAATTTGTATTGAGTAAATAAATACTTGAATTACGATGTCAATGTTCCGTAGTTTGAGAATTAAATCCAAAAGACAAATCGGTTTTGAAATATCAGCGAAAAATCTTTGCGAATGTATAAAAAAAACTATATGATAGAATTCAATAAAATTACTACTAGATAGTTAAGATTCTAAGCCGCACTAATACCTAAACATTTCATCAAAATCTGTTAATTGCCGACTAACAGTGATAAAGATGAACACAGATTTGAATACAAACAGACACGGAACCAAATTTGTTCCATGACGTCTCTAAAAAAGTAGAATGTTGGTGATAATTTTGGCCCCGGAGAACTAAAAGTTTCGCATCCTGCATAAATTTTGGGACTTAGGAAGCGAAATAAAGAATAATACAAATTTATTCATGTTCAAGGAATTGTAATCTTGCTATATTTATGTGCTTGATTTATATATTTGCTAGTATGATATAAGCAAAAAACAAATAAATAAACTGAGTGCTTCAAAAAAAAAATATGAGAACATCGTTATTATCATTTACTATGTACTTCCGTGAGGTTTCTTGGGAGTTGTATTTTCTGAGCATATTAGCATATATTTTTTTATATTGCTTCTCTATATTTGTGTTTTTGAATTTTGTTTTTTTCTAACGTCAAAATGATAAAATGGATGGCGTATTGTGAGAACACGATTCTACCAGTAACTGTAAGCACTATAATAAAAATCTAAAAAAAGTAGGTAAAAACCGGCGTTCGTCCCTGAGCTGTGGACACAAAACGAAAACCGGTTTAAGACCCTTCTTTATCCCGCTAATTTAAGCTTTGAGGCAAGTCTGTAAATTGGAAAACAAAGTACGAAAGTGTGCCATGACTTAAATGACTAGAAGACATGTTGATCTGGGGAACTGGGCAGATTCCAACGGGGGTTGTTCAGGCCGCTCTTCACTTTCACTCAAAAAATTCCGATTTTACTCTGTTCTCGTTAACCCTAACCTCGTTTTTAAAATCTATTTTTGTTTAAGTTACAGTTCCCAATAAATATTTATTTGATAGCTCTTGCATAATTTGTTATACTTTATTCAACATATACTTTATTAATTTAATTCTTTTGTATTATATAATCTTAGGGAGTGACTTAGCTATGAATACTGTAAATATGAACTAATTATATAAAACTAGTAAAATGCTTACGATGAATAATATTTTGATTTTTTAAGTTTACTTGTTTATTTATTGTTTTTTTGACAATGGGACCATAAGTCTAACAATAGGAAAGGTATTTGAAAACAGAGAGTTTTACTCTAAAATACTAACAGAGGCCCTAAAAAAATATCTTATATCTCCTCTTTATTTCTGACTATGTCGAGTCTTAATTATACTAAAAGAATTTCGTAATGGATTTGACACAGATATAACCTGTAGGTGAACATAGGTAATGATATACAATATTGAAATGTGGATTATGGCTGTGATTTACAATATTTTTTTCTAATATGATATTTATTTAGTAACAATCCATCTCCAATTAAAATAAAATTTGAATTTAGTGTTCTTACTTAGCTTTCTTGTTCTATAAGAACAAAAAAGATATCCAATTATTTTTTTTACAATCTCAAAGTTGTCACCTGTAGGTGCTACAGAGTATAGGTCATCAAATTTATAAATAAACGTGTTGATAATATCCGACCCTAAGCAAGTTAGTATGTTCTGATTTTTTTTAGTTTTATATTTTATATATTCTAAAAATAAGTTTTGAGCTATAAATTCTATCCAAACACAGGGTGGTGAACTTTTGAGGGTTTTCATTCCAAAACCACCTCAGTCCGTTATAATTTTTATTTTTTTATTATTAGTTTTTTTTTTAATAATTCTCAAAATAAAAGAATTTCTACTAAAAACAAAAACCAGTTAAATCATATGTGATTAAACTTTTTTATTTGGGGGGAAGAAAATATATTTATCTCGTGGTAATCTAGTACCTTAATTGTAAATTAATCATTTAAAAAAAGAAAAGAAAAAACTGCACCATTACAACTCATGAATGATCAGATAATAAATAATTATGTAACACAGCCGGATTTAAACTCGGGCCCAGATGACATTAACACTACCTTCTTCCACTGTTTCCATAACTGGGTACCGTAGCACTCTAGGATGCACCAAGAGTATTTAAAAATATTACAAAAAATATATATTATTTAATATCAAATATACAGTCCATTCCAGCATATACCTAGCATTTTTTTTCTTTTCTTAAATATTTAATCGCTCTAAGGATAATGGTGCCGAAACTTTTTTTTTTTTTTAATTCGACAAGTGTGCCGCGAAATTTTTGCCTCCCATCAAGGGTACCGTGGTAAAAAAAAAAAAAAAGGTTGGGAACCACTGTATTATTCAATGAATCCTGCCCCCTAATAATTTAAAAAATTGAAAACTATTTAATTGAAAAAGGAGCTAAAGGAAATGGGAAACTACTTAAGTAAATTAAAAAAGAAAGTTACCAATGAAACCAGAAACCACTTTATTTCCATTCATTGTAAAATATTAAATTTTTTAAACACTTCATAACATGCCAAAACATCATTTGTTTCTCATGAATAAACTATTGACTTTACAAATGTTTTTAAAAATTCATTTTCCCAGTCTGAAATAAACACTACGCTCATGAAAATAGATGACCAAGGTTGTACTATATTTAAAGCAGCGATCTTGTTTAAGACAATAGCGCCCACTTCTATTCATCGATTGGTTACAGAAATAATATTTCTAAATTTTCATTCCATTTTTGGGTTGACCTTAATTGTATGAGTTTCAGATATTTATATTCAAAATATTTATGTTCGTATTTATATTTACGATCTGTTGATATATTTAACGATGATAAATTTAGTAATTAAAGGGAAAGAAAATACCAGAAAAGAGACAGTACTAGTATTAATTTACTGCTTAAAAACTATAAAACATAACTT
This sequence comes from Halyomorpha halys, assembly GCF_000696795.3. Classification (NCBI taxonomy): domain Eukaryota; kingdom Metazoa; phylum Arthropoda; class Insecta; order Hemiptera; family Pentatomidae; genus Halyomorpha; species Halyomorpha halys. The sequence goes on from NW_027105730.1 coordinate 433,403, forward strand.
AGCTTATCAGTTGGTTAGTGAGTAGTTAATTTTGAAATCATCATGCAGAAGAGAATAAGTTTAATAGAAAATTTAAAAGAAAATAGAAAGTTTAAAGAATAACTCTTTTGGAGCCATATAGTAAATTTAAATGTTTAGATTTATTTGCTATTCCTATTTATTTTACAACCTACTACGTTTCCAACAGAACACTACACCAAGACCTTCATATCCTTTTTATCCTCGACTCCATACCTATAAATTTCTATCATTCTATGAACCTTTCTATTCTATTATCCTGATCTTTTAAGTCAATCCTTATCTAGTTCCACCCATCCTTAAAACCTGCCTCGAAGGTTGAAACGACAATGGCCAAGAGACCTTTTGTAAAATAAAATCGACAATTGCAGTTCTGGCAATGGTCAGATGCTCCGCTCATGTAGAGTGATTGCGGCTTTAACGGCTCATTACCAGTGACGCGGTTAGAGGGCTCTAAGATCTCGAAGAAGGATAGAGTGAGCTTGGGAATCCTCAGTTCGAGATTGAAAATATTGTATATAATTTATTTTATATTGTTTGATTATATTTATTTTTCTGCTTATATCGTATATATTTTATTTATTTACTTTTATTTTATTTTATTTTTGGTATGAATGTGTTAAATTAGCACTATTACTCATTGCCCAAGTTTTTGGCAAATTGTAATAATAATTATCAATAAATAAAGTAATTATTATTCCTGTTTATTTACATCAGCCCAGATAACGCCTAGGTAAGAGAAGTGTTGATTTTTAGTTTTTACTGCTACAGAAGCCTTATTTTGAGATCTTCCAGTAATACACAATTTTTACGTTGTTGTTTTGTTTTTCCTCTTTTTTTGTTCGTCCTTATTTGTATGTAAGTTGTTTTTACCTTTAATAATTTAAGCACCAAAACAAGCCAAGTCTATTTTCATATTTCATGTTTTCCTAAGATGAGAAATTCTTTTATATCCTGATAATCTAGTTAAAAACTGTTATTAAAAAAAATATATAAAACAGAATTCAAATACTTCGCTAGCATTATTATAAGAAACAGTTTTCAATGGAAATACGTTTTGAGTACTCTGGGTCCAAATTACTTGTGTCTGAGTGTCTAGTAGGACATGCTCAAAAAAAGAAAAATCTCATAAAACTGAAATTACATTTTTATACAGGTATATAGCTGGGACGTGACATCAACTTTTTCACTCAAATAGACAGAGCGGAAGTGCCACTTGATAGGATATTTAAATCAATAAGCTATGAAGTAATTATCAATACCATGGAAGTCTTATACTTATCCAAATAGTCAAACAGTGCCTAAATGCCGAATTTCCAAAAAATCATTCTTTTAAGTACTTTTAATTATGTTTCTGTTCGAAAAAATAATCAATTCTTACTGTTAGCAATAACAAACAAACAATGGATAAATACAGAATATTAAAGAATTTTATTGATAATTAAAAGAGAAAAAAGGAAAAATAGAATCATCTGAGTCGAACAGGAAATGCTAAGACCGATCTTTCTCCACTGCCAGGGCTTCCTAATCTTTTGTTTAACTGTTCTAATCTTATAAGAAATAAAGTCAATATTAGTTTTTCGCATTTTTAGAAACCTACAATACTAATTTTCACAGTAGCTGAGCCATACAAATTTTTCGTTTGGTTTTACCATCATGAATTGGTAAGTAAAAGTAGCGTTATGAACACACCGTACTAAATTTTTTAGTATAAAATTATATAATAATAACAACCAAAAAAAATCGAGGATACAAAAGCTCGAGAGGAGACATCAGACAGATGAAGGAAGAAACGGAAAGACAAGGAATAACGGACCAGGACTGTCTGGACGGAGATAGATATAGGAAAAGATTGAAGGAAATCAAGGTTCTTGTGGGAAAGAGAAATCCGAAAGAAGGAGTTGCGTGGACAGAAGAAAGAAAACAAAGGCACGCACAGATAATGAGGGAAAAATGGAAAAAAAATAAAGGAAAAACAAAAACAAGAGAGAAGCCAAAAGTAATGCTATTCAAGTGATCTCTAAGGCTAAATTAATAATAACTTATCACAGTTTTATTTGATATACATGAACATATATATTTCAGATTTTTGTAACGTTTCGGCTTGTAACTTTGCCAATTTTCATCTTCACGCTAGTGCAATATTTACAATACGTATTTCTAAAAGTTTATTTAAAATCCCGATTTTTCCCAGTTGTTTATTTACTGGGTTAATTTTCCTCGGACGTTTTATATCTAAAACATAAAAATAAATATTTTACTAAAGATTTATTTTATTTTTTACATTTATATTGCGGTTAATATAAGTAGTTTTCAAAATTATAATTATAATTATTAATTAAATTATACGTTTTTAAAATTATATAAAATAAGAAGTTTTCAATTATACTTGGGCAATATTTATTGTCTGAAATAGATTTCAAATTCTATGTTACCTATTTCAGATTTTTTTTTTTTAAAGCACTATGTGAAAATATCCCTCTTTTCTTTTTTAACAACATTTCCATTTTATCAACTGAGTTTACAATGAGATATTTGTGTTTCAGGAATAAGGTTTTATTATTATTATATAATTTATAAAAAAAAAATGTAAAATTTGTGTCGTTAATAAGATTTTTTTGATAAGTATTTAATAGTTAAATTTATATATACTAGGTATTATTTTATATAGGTATTATTTTATTAGGTATATTTTATATAGGTTTTTATAATTTATCATTCTAATGCACTCTCTGGTTGACATTGCTTACTTAAATGTTTGATCGGGGACTATCCTGCGACCATGGAATATCGAATTCAGATTTACTGTTACTGGATCAACCGCTATTTTCGATCAGCTACGTGATCAAACAATCTCTAGAAATTTCAGGTACACATTTTAATAGACCTGTGCTTCTCTTTTCATCTTTAAGGCCAAAGACAACCCCGATGAATTCAAATATAAAGGGAACTTTAAATATTATTGCCTGGTAGTGTACTCCAGTTCCTTCAAGAAGGAACTATCTTTAGGAATGACACGACTCACTTCCACAGCTCCATAAGACGGTGATAATGGAAGCGGGAGATAAGGCCGCGTAGAACACCTGCATCAGGTGAGCAAACTCCTCAAATACTTCCGCGTATCTCAACATTGATTCACTGGATTAACTGTGAATAGCTTTGTTGGCTGGAGTTAGGTCATGCTCAGGAATTACCTGCAATTAGGGACACAGGTAGCGAGATCATCCGTCCCCTCCTCTGTTTATTCTGTCTTATGTTTTACTCAACCTTACCTGGCACATTCCGTTCCCTCTCGAATTCTTTCAAGAATTATTAGCAGTACTCAATGTCGAAATACTCAAGACATAACATTTATCAGCGATTTCTCAGAAAAATCAAGATACAATTGGCAGAAATAAGAATGACGAGAAACAGTATTAATTTTACTCCTCATCATTCCCAGTTATTCTCTTATATTTATATAAATATTATTAAATTTGTACCGCTATAACCCATACAGTGTCATGGCTGGAATACTTCTTAAGAAAATAATAAACCAACGGTTGTGCAAGGAGGTGATTTGGTCAAAATCAGAATGGACCGCCAGATTTTTCACAAAGGTACACACTTTATGAGGATGTGTGGAATCCACAGAGTTGACTCTCAGCTGCAGTAACAGAATAAATAATTTAATATCATGTTTGAGATTTGATTGTTTCTCAATAAAAAGTATTCATATATTATTATGTATCTCAATATGTCTATTTTCATTTAAATTCTTCGTGTAGGCCATGCCGGCCATTCTGGAAGATATGTATTGATTAACAATTTAAATTATAATCTAATCATTAAAAATTATTTTTAAAAACATTCTGAATTATAAACTATCCTACCTTATTTATAGTGTCACAGCTAGCAATATAATATAGCAATATATGTCAAACATGGCATTCTTACCTAGTCAAGGGAATACCTTAATAACAGAATAGACCAAATAAGGAATCAGCAGAAATGTTATTTTACTTTTTTTTAATTACTATTCATGTTATCTTTTCCACATGAAGTTCAGTGTTATATGAGGTGATAAAACATAAAATAAAATAAAACATAAATAAGGTGAATAAAATTACTTTTTTGAAAAAATCAAGTGCAGTTAAGAAGTTTTTTAATATATTACTGGAAAATCTCAACCCTAAAAATTTAATTAATAAAGTTTGAGATATAAATCTTAAGAAAACCAAAAACAAAATAAAAAATAATACAGTCAGTAAGAAGTTTTATAAATTTTACTACATAAAAGGATTACCTGAAGATACATAGAGATTCTTCAAAGAATACAACCTGGCCGAATACTTACTCCATTTAAGACCCTGTAATAAGATTAAAAATTACTAAAAAAAAATAAAGGACAAAATAAAAAAATCAATCAGGATTGATATATAAAATGCCATGTTTGAATTGTCCAGCTAGATACATTGGAGAAACTGAAAATTATTGGGAGAAAGTATATATCAGCAAATTAATAACATATAAAATAAGGATAAAGGCTGTAATAAAACTGCATTAGTGCACCATGAATCCAAAAATAAACATAGTATTGATTTCGTGAATGCAATGACTTTACAAAAACAAAATAATCTTCAAAACAAAAATGGCAAAAGTTATTTATAAATCATAAATATCAATTATATGGTTAATTTCAAATCAGACACAAACAACTTGTACCAGCATTATACTAAACTTTTAAGCAAAATTAATTTCTGATCAAAATTTTAATATATAAGATTAATAATATATTGTTAAATTTGGTAGGTTTTAATCATAATATTAGTAAATAAATAAACTAAAATACAATTAGAAATATAATGAGAATATACCAAACCTGATATGTGAACTGGGCTAAGAAATTTATTTGTGATGTGGTTGTTCAAGATAGTATAAAATTAGAATAATTAAAATAGTGGATAAACATAGGTAATTTAATATAATATAATAAAAGTTAATTAATTAGTGATTAGTGTTTCTCTAATTTAATTACGTTTTATAGATTGACAGGTTAAGATATACTTTAACAAAGGCAGAATAGCTTGCAAGTTTTTAATGCCACTGTTAGCTGCAATATTATAAATAAGTTAGAATAATATATAATTCACAATGTTTTTCGAAATACTTTTTAGTGATTAGATTTTAATTGAAACTGTTAATCAATTGATATCCAGGGGAGGGCCGGACTCACTGAAACGAAAGTGTACCAAGAAAATAAACATGTTGAGACTACATGGATATTTTTTATTATGATTGAAGAATAAATAATTATCTTTCATCACCGGATTTGAACCTGTGTCCTTAGAGATGCTAGTATAGTGTCTTACCCCAGACCCATGGAACTCCTACGATGTACATATATAAAATCTGCAATAAAAATATAGGTTTGAAAATGTTAGTGAAGGTAATTAATTATTTTGTTTCTGCTTTAATTAGATTGAAAAGAAAGTTAAAGAATTCCAGAATCCAATATTAGATGTTTGATAATAGAATTTAACAGTTTACTCCTTTCTACGCAGTATCTTGATTAATTTTCTAAAATTTTAAAATTATAGTAGTTTTAAGAAGATTAAGCTTGAGTTTTCCAATCTTCAAAATAAAAATAAAAAATCAGCAAATAGAGTTACCTTATATTATACATAACTTATTTGTTATTAATTTCTTTAAACAATAACCCAATGGAAAAGTTGGTTTATTGCATGCATGAATTTTTAAGTAAGCTTATATTTGTACTTTAACAATAAAAATATTTTATCAATATCATAAATTCAAATGGTAAAATAATAAATAATAAAAGAAATGCATTCATTCCTAATGATATAATGTTTACATTGATGTTAAAAACATAGATAATAAATTAGTACAAATACTAATCAATACTCGTGGAAAATTTTTTTTTGTCCATTTCACATCGATGTTTGAATTAAAGCTTCTAGTCTGTTTATCATTGTTTAGATCATAAATCTGTGAAGCAATCAGAATTTCCCTAAACGGTCCAAAATTATCACTATGCAACTGTCAGATGCTTACAAAGTATGTTTTTTTGCGTTACAAAGTTTTGAATCACGCTGGAGAATACCTAATAAAAATAATAGAAAAATATACCAGAAAAAAAGGAATATAATTTACATAATAATAAATTATACAACATTCCTGCTACACCCTCTATATCCGCCGATGTCTAAAAAGTGCTGGACCTTAGAAATTGAATGATTCACCATTTCACCATCTGAATCCAGAACCGATAAATTATAAGCCTTCAGAAATCCAGGAATCCCCAAACGACGAAATCACAATGCTCCAGTGGAGCGGCCAATAGAGAGAATAGTACGAGGCCTTGGTCCAAACCGATTCCCGCTAGTTAGCTGATGTATTGGACAGCTCTTTATCTCCCAGCTGGGATCTTGTTCTGCAAAAATATTGCCATCTTTCCCTGGCTCGCTTAAGTTTTACCCGAGTGTTGAAATATCTAATGACATACTGACCACCGTGGAGGATATTTTTATTTCAATGGCGTAGGACTTATCATCCTCGGTTAGAACATGGCGATTTCCAGGGTATAAATCCATTCTACCGTATTAAAGATACGTTGCTGGTCTGTGTTCTTAGCTGTGTCCCGGGGGCTGGGGGACTACTTTATCCCGGGCCTCTTATTGATGGTATGCCATTACCTGCCGACCTATGTTTGCTGTTCACGGTTTTCCATATTGGGTTCCCTCTCATGCTAATTAATCCGAATTCTTCTAAATCTATAGCGCCATGAAGTATAATGTATAGAAACGGTGCCACAATATATAATATGATATGAAACAAAACATTCAATATATGTACATTGCTTTTTAAAAAAAAATATAATGTGTCACTGAAATAATTTTTTTTTTATTCAAGGGCGGCTGGAATGGTACCGAATCCACGAGTTGCAATTACATAGCCTGAAAGACACTTCATATCAAGTTTATCTTATCTATGATAATAAACGGTTGAAGCAAACGTATTTTATTCATTAGGATGGAGTTGGTGGAATCAGATCACAATGATTCATTGATCTGAAAGAGCCATTTTTCATGATTAGCTGATCTATTAGAAGGATTTTCTCCTAGGTCAAAACTTGAACTTTAAACGAGAATGGTCAAGGGGGTTGAGGATGTAATCAGTGAATAGTTCGGGACCTTGGATCGGACTGAACCTCTTAGTTGGCTAATGCACTTTCGCTATTAAATATAATGAAAACGCATGGAGTTGACTTGGAATGCGTTCTGAAATAAATTATTCCCCCAAAAAAATATTGATATTTTTAATATTATGATATTATTGAAGATTTAAAAAAAAATATATGTATTTTTTTTAAATAAAAGAAGTTGATTATTCATTATTAATTGCGGGAAGTTTATTTTCCTAGCTGAATTTGTTTAGTTTTTTCCTAAATCACTAAATTTTAATTTATTTAAAAAAAGGGGTCAAAAGTTAAATAAAATGGTAGATAAATGGATTTAAATTGTAACTAGGTAATTTCGTAATTTTTCTTTCCAAACAAAATTATTACACCATTTTAATATTCTTTAAAATGTACCATCTACATAAGGGATATTCATGATCTTTAGTTTAACATGTTAAAGCGTATTAAACGGAAAAACTCATGTTAAATGGAGATATGTTTCCTTCTTTTACCATGTTAAACGGAGAATGACGTCACGCAACAGACCAGCTGAGCTTGTGGTCATTTTCCTTGTCGTAGTAACAAGCAATGTGGTATTATACATATTACTTGCTCGTAGTTTGTATTAGTGTTGTTTTGGATGTTTTTATAACTAATAAAGCAGTGTATGACAATAATTATAATGAAATGGCAGTTGTCAATTAGCTCATCTTGAATATCTTCCTGGCAATTTAGAAGATCAGAAAGCCACTGAGAGGCCATATTTTCACACAACTTCCACTTTAGGCCTGTTTTAATAAATTACAATAATCAAAACTTTTTTTTAAAATTATTTATTTAATGTAATTTACAACTGTACAAAATTATACAATAGGTAAATATGTAGTATGTTTCATATACACTTGAAAATCTTGGGAAGGAACCACCCATTGGTGGTACTTCAAACATTAATTTAAATTAATGTGCCTTCTACGCCACAACCCCTGATGAAGACCTGAAACTCAGGTTGAAACGTCGGCATAAAATTAATAAATATGGTTTTGTTTATTTATGTTGTTCTTTGCTGACCGCACCCCCTGACAAACTTCTCCAAGCATTAATTTAAATTAGAAGGTATCTTCTTTTCAGACACCTCGGAGGATTATCAGGGATTGTTAAGGATGAAAGATTAAGAATTAATGGGTTAGGATGGTTAAGGAGTTTGGAATGAAAAGACGCATATCTGTTTTGGGCCAAATCTGCTACGAATGGGATGTTAAGGTCTTTGTAAATGAGTTTATTTGTGACGTAATAAAAGAGCATCTAGGATTTTACGTAGGATTTTGGATTGTAACGATTGGATGCGGGAAGAATTTGATGGTTTGGTGGAGCCCCAGAGCTCAATTCCATATGTCCAAATTGGTCTGATTATTGTAGTGTATACTAATTTTTTGTAGTGAATGGGGAGTTTAGAGCGTTTGTCAAGTAAGTGTTGTAGCAATCGGAATCTACGAGCAGTTTCTTGTCGTTTGAGTCTTGTGTGTGGATTCCAAGTAAGTCTCTTGTCAAGATGGAGTCCTAAGTATCGAATCTGTTCAACAGGCTTTATACTATAATCAAAACTTAAAAGTAAAAAATAACATGAAGTTTTGGAAGGAAAGGTTATAAAACAAGTTTCTCAGAAAATCCGCTTGGAGCTCTCCTGCATTTATCATTTAATATGACTTTAAATAAGGCTGCTCACAATCCTATACTTATAACATTTACCTTGGTAAAACATTTTACATTTTATACAACATTATGAATAGCTCTATAATATAAAATAATAAAAGCGGTCTAAATGTGACTTTTTGTGGTACTGTTTTCTCTAATAGGGGTCCATATTTTAGTTGTGTCAATTTAATAATATTAAAGATGATTTGAAAATTAGGAAAATCATAAATTAATAATAAACTAAATGTTAAATAATTAAAATCATACTGGGATGAAGGGAGGAGAGAAAAAAGGAAAAGGTCGAGAGGAATAATTTTATTTTCGTCGGGCAGGAAAATACACACTATTTTTCATTACGGCCCTCGTGAGATGGTGAACTGGAATGGAATTGTTTGATACTCATCACTCAACTGAATGAGATACTGGCTCCTGTGTTTGAGCCGGTTATACCTTTTACCCAATCATGGTCGGAAATCTTTCCCCATGATGGGTACCTCATCAACGCATTAGACGAATCATAGACCCCACAGCTAGAATACGTGATAGCAAGCCCTGCGAGAGGCTAAGTACTGGTGATGGATAAGAGACCACGAGTACCACACTTAACCAGGGCAGCAATAGTTAGTACCCCGTAAGATACCGCAACCCTCCTCCCATCTGATGCTAAGGCAACGGTCCGCTACTCCGAGAATATTCATGGCTAAGTAGTAAACCTGGACTAAGAAATAATAAACTTCGTGTAGAATAATTTGCAATTCGAAGTGCACATAGGAGTTTACTGAGTAAATGGGTGGTGTTATATGTTCCACTCTTGGAGTGTCTGAAATAAAATTAATATATGCTTTTTTCTCACCAGGAATTTATTTTATCCTTTTTTCAAGGTCTAAGTTTGTGGTAATATAAAACATATAAAATTTATTCATAGTTCGGATAATGCATCCAATAGTAAGTAAATAAAAAAATAAAATAACATTTTTTTACTGATCGGGATATTGGTTGTCGACTTTCTAATATTTAAAAATACACATAGAAATTTTTATTACAAATATACTCTTGTTTTATAGTTGTTCAAAATGTAAAACAGATCTCTTTTTCACAAGAATAGATTGATAATAATAATCTAGGTGAAGAAATAACATAAATAAATAAAAATATAACAATTCACTAATATAAACATTACATTTATTTCACATTCGTTTCGGCTCGTATTAAATTGACAATTAAATTGAATGTAATATTTTTATAAATTTGCTAGATATTTACATTAGTCTTCATTCAAATACCTAATTAAATAGTATAACTAAATTTTGATAACTTTTAAAAAATATAATTGATGGAAAGATTTAAGAAGAGATGATATAATAGGAAATGGACGATGATATTTTTGTCATCTTTATTATTTTAATTACTACAAATATTTATCTATAGTCAATATAAAAAGTCAATAATCCAATAATTTTTTTGTGCATTTTTATGAATGAGATAGAGTAGCTTGAGTGCTTACAGATTTATATGACGCATATATTATAGAAATAAATGCGACGTTTATATTTTTGAAACTTCTTTACTTTTATAGCAATGTACTTTTTTTTTCCATGAAGACCAGTTCTGCAGTGTGTCTTCCCCGTTTTATTAATCGTTCATCCAAAGAATATATCTCTTTGCAATATTTCTTTTTGATGGTATTTTTTCCTGTAGTTTTCCTATCACCTGAGATTTCGGTAAAATCAGCTTAAAGAACCAAACTTTTTTTTAATTATTAAAGGTGTTTTCGTAACATGTGTGCTCATCTAATCAAATTCAACTTAACTTTCTTCCCTCAAGAAGAACCAATCATTATTTTTACGATTCTTAACCTATCCTTGCACAGTCCTATGTAATCACCTGCAAATATTCTTCATGGAATACGAAGATGCAAGTCATTGTGCAGCTGTAAACATCCTACTAAGGATAAAGTGAAAAGCCTAACTCAGATTGTATAAGAATTTTCGACAGCGCCTTAACCAGAAAGGTACAATCACAATAAATCTCAAGCTATCTGCTAGACAGATCCTTAAACATCTAAATCCTTTTGGTAGAGAGAAATCGATGACATTGCTGAATTTCACTAAATCAAAACCTAGATGATCTAGTATCTAGAATAAAACTTATGATTAAGCTCAGTTACATTTCGTTATTTTGGCTTCACAAGGTTATATCTGCTATAACCTGAATTTTGCGAAACATAGCTTCTAAGTTACAAATTCCTATTAAAAGCTGTCTCTAGAGAAAACTTCGCCTGACTGAAGTTTCTTAATTTTTTAGACTCTGCTAAATTTATATGGAAAAGTTGTGATTTATTTCTGAGGAAAAGAAAATTCACTTTTTTGCGAAAAAGTGTCCTTACCGCACTAGAGATTCCAACATTTTCCAAAAATAGATCTATTATTACTGTTATTAAATATGAATGCAATTAGGTGGGTAAACATCTCGTGTAGGGCACCCTGTATGTATTAGGCGTCATTAGTAACAGCAAAGTACGTTTAGTAAAAGAGCCCAAGAGGAGAGCCCAAAATGCTGTTATTACTGCATACACATTATACACCCCGATTTTTGATTATGTTAATTGAAACTAGGTATAATTACTAGTCAAAATTGATGAGTCTGTCAAGTATAGGTAGGGGGAATAAAAAATGGTGGCTGTTTCAAAACGTTAAAAATATTTTTTTTTTTATATTCGGGGCTCTATATCTTAACAACTACTAACAACAACAGAAAATCTAAGAGATCATCATTTAAGTTAGAGTAAGTTTTCTAAATTGTAAGCCCTAATAGAGCTATTTACGTTTAATAGTTCGCGAGTTAATGTCGCTTAAAAAGCAAAATTTCATAAAAGTGTTGTTGGAACGTACTGAAATATCAGTAGTTAGTTAATTTATTTTGAGAAATCTATATCTCAGGAGCTGTGTGACATACAGATGTCTATTAGCACTCAAATTAAAGCTAGTTTAATTAGCTATAAAGTAGTTTATGAGATTTATTTTCGTAGAAGTAGAAGTTTTCATGAAATTTGCTAAAATAAATTGATTTATAGTTGTTCGAACAAATTTTCATTAGCCAAATTTATATTCGTATGTGAATATCATAAAAACTATTACCCCTACGAAGATACGTGTTGAGTGTTGACAGACATATGTGGGTCTTATGTGTCTAGACATATATATTTCAAAAATTTAACATTTTATAACAACTAGAAATTAACAGTTTGTTAGTTTATTTCGTCAAATATCACAAAAATCTTCTACTCCTACAAAGATAAACGTTATTGACTAGTTCATAGTACATTTAACTAGCTTTAATTTGAATGCTGCCGGACATCTGTATGTTCAATCTTTTCTGAAATAAAGTTTTTCATATTTCAAACTTATTGTCCGAACAACTATAAATCAATTTATTTTAACAAATATCATGAAAACTGCTATTCCTACGAAAATAAACTTCATTAACTAATTTATAGTACATTAAACTAGCTTTAATTATATTTATAATAGACATCTGTACGGCACATAGTTCCTGAGATAAAGATTTCTCAAAATAAATTAACTAACTACTGATATTTCAGTACATTTTTATGAAATGTTGCTTTTTAAAACTATTGGAACTAAATAGTTATATTAGGGCAAATATTTCAGCGAATTTACTCTTCTTTAAATAATGTTCTTTTAGATTTTCTAGTATTGTGGGTAGTTTTTAAGATATAGAGCTCCGAGTGAAAAATTAATGTTTCCTTAAGGTATGGAAACAACCACCATTTGTATTCCCCCTACCTATACTTGGCAGACTCATCAGTTTTGACTAGTAATTATACATAGTTTTCATTAAAGTAATCAAACATTGGGGTGAGATAACTGCCTTTTTTTCTTCCCGGCTCTTGTACTAGTTGCATTATGGTCTTATTCCACTCTGAAAGGAACAAAAAAATAGTATCGTTTATAATTGAACGTTTAGTTTAATTAAGTTAACTTTGTTCTGATTGCGCTATTACTAAGTTGCTAAAATTTCTTTTGTAATGTATATCTTGGCTTAACTAATCCGTAAGCATTACCGTTTTTTTCCTTTGTTTTTTATTTTTATAATTCACACTTTATTATTGAATGTTTTTCTCAGTCTCCTCCTAGACTAATAGTGTCTAGATTTTGATTTTGATTTCGTAGGAAAGACGTCTGCACTAAAAATCTTTCAATCCGTTCGTTACTTAGTTCTAGTTTTTCTAATGGCGTAAAACTTTCTTAGTCATCAACACTGTTTTTTTAAAACTTTATTTTATATTAAAATTTATTTCTGGTACTGTTATATATTTTAATTTCTTATAGACGTAGTCATGGTTCCATTCAGCATTCGTCTAGATTTGGCTCCTGATTATGTATGATTAATTAACTTTTTTTTTTACTTTCTACTTACTTTTTACTTCTTTTTACAGATTTCACTGGATATTGGTTGAAAAATGTCTTGTGACAGATGACTTTGTAAGTAATTCGTAATCACAACCTATTTTTTATTTTTCAACTTTAAAGCTCTTTAATTGTCCATTTAATCGTATAATTTAGTGAATAAATATAATGAGTAATCGTTTATTGTTTTTATTTTTGCATTATGTTACACTTCTACCTCAGATAAGTCAAAACTGATCACGTGAATTCTCCGCAAAGCGTTTAAAACCAAAATAAAATCACTTTTCAGTACAGCTGCATACTAAAATTGTAGTACAAGCTACAGGTGTAGGCACTCATCTATATTCGTGAGGCCGACCTACCTGAATGTCAACACAGCAGTAGACTACCGATAGGGGCCCGAGTGGTTACCTGTTGCTCCAGAGCAGGATACCCCGGAGGAACGGGCCGCAGAGGATGACCCGAATGTGAAAGGCCTGCACCCCCGCAATATACAACAACAATATCCTCTATTATGTTATCTCCCGGATCGGATCTGCATATGGGAGATCCTCCAGATAGTCCTCCATTACCTAACTTTATATCACGATACGCCCCCTCTGCCCGCACAGTTTCACACAGATTATCTCTCACGCTCGTCCGTTACAACTCCGACCGGATCCTCCCACATTTATATAATATTGTGCCACACAGTCGTATATGATTACTAAATGTGTGTCGCTTAAATGGATAACGTACTTCGTAATAATGTGTCTCTTGTATTGCTAAGGAGCTTCCATGGCTCCTTAAACCAATCTTGATCAAGGGGTTTGATAGCCTACGTTAAGCTAAGGAATACTTTAAAGGTATTGTCGTTCTATTCCGGCTGGGAATAGTTCAGACAAAACTTACATTCTCATATCTGATCATTATACACTAATGCTCACCAACAATTTCGATACTGCAACAGTACACTTAAAGTTGACCACTTCTCTAAGGAATCCTAAGATTCCACACCAACCTCGCTTATCCATGTACTTCTTTTTTTATTTACAGAAACTTTTTTTTTTTAATTTATTTATTGACATTTCCAACTGTATTTACATAATAATACATCTAGACTTGTAGAGAAGCTTCCGATTGGTAGCACTCTAATAACATTTTTTTCTTTTCAGGTTCCTCGGAAGATTTTCAGGAATAGAAGAGGAAGCAAAGTTAGAAACCAGTGGATTTAGGTGGGTAGGGAGTTTATAATTCTAGATCGGTTACATATGGAACACTAAGGTCTTTATTGATAAATTTACTAGTGACAAAGCATTGAAAAAACAACAGAAACATAAAACAAGGAGCATTCAGGATTTTACGAAGAATTCTAATTATAAGCATTGGATACGAGAGGAATTTAAAGATTTTTAGAGTAACCCCAAAGCTCAACTCCGTACGTCCAGATAGGCCTTATTATAGTCATGTAGATCAGTATTTTATAATAAATTGGAAGTTTAGACCCTTAGAAAATATTTAAAAAATAAAAATAAATAAAGGCAAAGGAATATTATTACTACACTTCACTTTTAAAAGTCATTAGATTTATATTTAATTCCAAGCATTCTTAATGACAACAATACTACTACGAAATGATTATATGGCGAATAGAAATTTATTCTAAATATAATATTTTTACCAATAAGGAAAATAATATTATTGAATTTATAATATATTCAATAATATTATGAATATAAATAATATAATTAAATACTAATAACTCCTAGTTATTATAGTCTTATTATATATAGTCCTAATAACCACCAAAACCCACTAGTTTATTTCCATTCCTGAGAATCCTCTGGGGCTCCTGAATAAAAAGGCCTCGAGACCGTCTAATGTAGAAATGTTATTAAAATGCTACTAATGGGTAGTTTCTTTACATATCTGTATTATACTAATATAATCTAATATAACATTTACTAGATTTTTTTAAATGTAAATCCAGTTGTGAATTTCAATACATAAAAAATAAGATAGGTGTGTATTAATTTACATAGATATTTTTATTACTGTGTCCAAATTTTAATTATATACACCTATAAGTATGAAAAGTGATTATCTTATTTATATTAATTATTTATTAGTTCTTTTATAAACTGCTTAAACCTCATTTTCAGAAATAAATTAATAAACATATATTAACTAGCCAAAATTATTTCTATAAATAATAATGTAAATAATCAATGTAAAAAAAAGTAAGAAAAATAAACTATACAAAACAATAAACCGGTTTATATCAAATTTTGAAGAAATTTTAGAACACGTAGCAATAGTTAGTGAAAAAAGGACATAAAAAACATATGTTGAAATAATTGCATAGTTTAAGTAATTTTTAGAAGAACGATTAAAACGAATAAATAAGTTCATCTTCTTTATTTATCATTGTTTTACTAACGTAAGTATGCATTTTAATGTAGTATTGATAATTAATGTTTTTCCTGTCACATATCTCTAGCATTGTCATGTTACAATAAATCACAATGATACTCATATTATTAAACATGTTACTATGAAAAAAATGTACCTAAATAAACTCATTATTAAATAACTTGGTATTGAAAATTAAATTAAATAAGTTTTTGAAATTAGGGCGAAAAATATATTTTATTTTAAGTAACCTTAGTCTATTTTAAATATTATTAATTTATGACAGACTGAAAATTCCTAGAACAATAGACCTAAAGATAAATCGTGTACTAACTTTCGTAAACGCATGCATTAGTATTAAAAGGAATTTGGCTTTCTCTGCGCAGGAGGAACATGTTGAATTAAATTGTAATATCCATTTTATCTGTGTGGGAGGCTTTGTAATTGTGTTGATAATTTGTTGTAATAGGTGTAATACATTATACATTATTTTCTTTTTAATAATTAGTTAAATAGTTTACAAAATATATTAAATATCTTGAATTGTTACTTCCGTGTGAGATTGAGCTTTGTACAGTACTCTTACATTTTTGTATACATTCTTATTAGCTCCTTATATTTTTTCCCCCTCAAGATCTTCCGTACTGTTCTTCCTCCGCCATGTAATGATAAGAATTTGGTAATTTATAATATTACAAATATTTTAAAACATTGAACACTTTGTTTTGATTTTATTTTTTCGGTTACACTATAGAACATCTTTGCGATGTTTTCTTTTTACAGATATTAATGCTTGATGGAGCTTAGAGAGTTTGGAATTGGTAAAGCAACCTCATGTTTCTAGGAACCATGGTTACCATTGTGCGGCAGACTACCTATAGCTCCATATTTTCGAATTTAATCTGTCCCATAGAGTAGAAAATCGGCTGTGTCTTTCCAACCAGCGCAAGTTGGGTTCAAGGATCGTGATGATTTCACTATTTCCACAGGTTAGGGTTGTTCAGGTTCAGCAAGTATACAAGGACCTAGCAAAGGAGCTCTTTCCCTGAGATGAGAGAAAGAGATCGGACATGGTCCAAACCTTTCGGCGGCTATTAGACTTCCTATACAGACTAAAAACCGATTATTGACTAAAGTACACGGGTATCGATCCTACGCCCAATCTTTGTAAGTTGAATCCAGTAGGCTGACGCATCTCACAAATCCGGGGAAGTAATTGTGGCTTTTAAAATACTCCTTACAGGGCCTTTAGCTTCTCAGATAGCAGTTGAAGTATTGATTATATGTTTATACGTATACATAGAGTTTGATTTGTATTGTACTAGTTCTGATAGTATTAATACTTAATGATTAATGTGCATTAAATTTATGATGACTCTTGATAAGCCGAAGTACAGATCGATAAGTTAAAATATCATTTTTATAGGATTGTCTATAGTCTTTCACTATTATCTCTTTTCCCACTTTTTTTCTTATTACTTATATTGTAAAATTTAATTAAGAACTTAAAAGCTTAGTGAGTAGAAAAATTCGTATGCAGAATACCTTTTGTAGAATGTAGTTTTGAGGTTCTTCTTAGCTTTTCCTAAAGTTTTAAAAATTTTCGTTTTAAGGATATCTGAATATTTTATTTGCATAACCAATTGAGTTTTGTTTAATATCTGACCTTAACTCTTGTGATTCAAGTATGCTGGAAATCAATTTCAGGGATTTTTTATTATATGTCCTTGACATGAACAGATACCGATATGATTTCAAGTAATTTATACTTACAAAAATTAATTAATAGTAAAAATTACAAAAATACAATGAAAAAAAAAATTGTATATAGGAATGATGAATCAACAAGGTCAATAGTTACTTTATATATACAAAAAAATATAAAAGTTATATCAGTATAAGCCGTGAGGATACAGATAATATGGTAATTATATACATACTGCTCAATGATATGAACAGGGTTGGAACGAACCTTTTAGATTCAACACGGATTATTGCGGGGAGAAGGCGTGTCATTGTGAAAGATAGTTGGAGCTGATAGGGCTTGAATGGAAACTGATCAGGGCCATTGCTTACTCACAATCGTTCGAGCTTATTCTAAGAACTATTGTGTATGTTATGGTTGTGACTAGATTCGATAAGACTCCGTTCTTATAAAAATATAATTTATTCTCATTATATATATATATCTCATTATATACTTTCTAATGAAGAATGAAAAGAGTTTTCAATCATATCTCGGGTTCTTGCATACTCATCTCAAAATAATTTGCGTCTACTATCTAGGTTAAATCTTACACCCAATCAATTGAAAGATCGTTTCCTGACTAATTGGTACAAAGTAAATAGGTAAATGTAAATTATAAAATACGAAATATTAGAGCTTGGACAATTACAATTTTATTTATTTTTCCAGCTTTAACTCTAATGTGAAAACTCTGTTTTGCCAGTGTAGTTATGAACGACACGAACGAACATTGAAATTGTGTAAGGAATATTAATGGTTAAATGTAGTTTCAAACAAATAAAATGCTCAGTGTTTCACAAATATTAAAAATCCAAACCATATTCGCTTAAAATATGTATTTTATTAAATAATTTCTTATCTGATTATAGATAATATAAATACACTTGTTTATTTATTTATTTTTACTAACTGACAAATATAATTACCAATTTTCATTTATTTATTTTTCATTATAGCAATACATATTTGTATTATTATTAATATTGAGTTTTGTTATTAAAAATCTCAATATAAATAGTTTTTTTCTTTTATTTAATATCTTTATTGAAATTTACAACTGTAAATTATATAATACATTCAGTAAATTTGATCTTAGTTAAAATAGAGTGTTACAAGGGTGTAGAGGAACTGCTCATACTTACCCAATGACATTTTACAATATCAGGTCTCGTGGCCATCTTCTTTTAAGACGCCTCGGAGGATAGTCAGGAATGGAAGAGGATGCAAGGTTAGAAACTAAGGGGTTTGAGTGGTTAGAGAGTTTATAACGGAAGGAGTGATATCTGGTTCGGACTAGATCGGTTACATAGGGAACATAAAAGGGTGGTGAGAGGAGGCCTAGAGCAGCGATTGTGGTCGTTAACCCTGCCCTCGACGTAATGGAACTGAAGCAA
>NW_027105730.1:455419-478228 GCF_000696795.3 Halyomorpha halys
AAAAAAAAAGGGAACATAAAAGTCTTTATGTATGATTTTATTTGTGATAAAGTAAGGAGCATTGAGGATTTTGCATTGTAAGGATTGGATACGAGAGGGATTCGAAGGTTCAGTGGAGCCCCAAAGCTCAACTTCATATGTCTAGATTGGCCTTATTACAGTCATGTAGATCAGTCTTTTGTAATGAGTTGGAAGTTGGGACTTTTTGTCCAGTAAGTGCTGTAATAGTCGAAATCGACGTGCAGTTTCCTGTCTTGTCAGTATTGTGTGAGGATTCGCTTGTCCAGATGTAGTCCAAGGTAGCGGATCTGTTCGACAGGGGTAAGGATAACATTATTAAATGAAACTGTAGGGCAGTCGGTAGGTTTACGACGAAGGGTAAAGGTGATTTGATGGGATTTGTTGAAATTTAACATAACCCTCCAATTACGACACCATTCTTCGAGGGCTGTCATATGGAATATAAATAGTAAATAGGACATTTGTGAAGGAATGGGACCGTATTTTGTCCTTCTTTTACATAGTTACTCACTCCTTTTCCGAAAGAGAATTCATTTGTTTATTAAGTATCTAATCATATCTAGTGAACTTATTAAAATCTAGTTTAAAATATATTGTAATAATTTAATGAGGGCCGTCCGTAGCTCAGTGGTTAGCTGAGTGGTGGTCCCACATAATGAAGAACTTTGACCCCCAACCATGGTTAGGCAGTATAGAACTCCAATGGGAGTCTTGGAAAAAAAACAAATTAATAAATAAAATAATAATAAATTATTGTTTAAATTTAAAAAAGATGTTCTGATGATAGGGTAACATTTCCGTAACGCAGTAAATTAAAGGTGAAAAAAGTGGTCTATATACTACCACAGCATCTGCAGGAGAAAAATTGCTCTAACCCGCTTGAGCATAGGTCATACTGACCTCACGCACTCTCGCCTGATTATAAAACTGGCAACTCCAACTCACTATTGTCATTCTATTTTTACTATTAAACATATTGTTGAAGTATGCCCTCATAGTTTACCAACAGTAAATAGAATACGATTTGGAACTCATATTTGTCTGAAGCTCTTAGTGATAAAGAAGTTAAAGACACATTGGTGTTTAAATGTTTATAAGATCATCACCTCCTTTCTAAATTATTGCTTTTTATTCTTATTATTTCTTGTATTTCTTATAAAATTTTTTGTTACCATTATTTATTGTGTGTGTCAGTGTGTGTAGCTTTATATTCATAACAAACGACTGGCGATGTAGACCAAAAGGTTAGATCAAATAAGACCAAACAAACAATTTTACATCATTATAACGTTATAAACTTAATTAAGAACATTATTTGAGGTTGGCTCATTAATTTATTAAATATAAATCTTTAATTAAGGTAATCCCGTAAGTCACAAAAAAAAATCTTTAACAAAAAAAAGACAATAAAAACAACAGTTCAGAAAAAAATCTTAATATTTCAATACAACCCAGAACATCTTATAAAATATAACTGACTCAAAATCTATCAAGTGACTATTTAAGACAATAACAGTCATAATAGAATATACATTTAATTCATTGCTAGACTTATAGGGCTCTCAAATTGCTCAAATTCACAAAAATTTGAAAGATAATAATTAATATTGAATTATTATTAGTGCCAAAAGACGTGGAAAAAATTGGGCCAGCCCACATGCTGTAATTTTTAGGAAAAACTCATGTGCAGAAAACTTTACAAATACTTTAGACCTTTGAAGGTGAATCCTTTCGTTTCTGTTGCAAAAACATAGATTTTAAAAATTTATTAATTTCATTACCAAAAAGTTAATTTTTATTCTCAATTTTCACCGTTTGTAAATAACAAAAAAATGAGTAACGAAACCCAAAACAGTACTAATTCCACAGAATTAATGAATGAATTTTATAGAATTTATTATTGTATGTAAGATCTAGAAATAATAATTAGTGCGATAATTATGAACCCACTGTACATCAGCTACATTTATTTATTATCATAATAATTGTCTTTATTATTATGATATTAGATCATGGATTTATGCTCACTTCATATTCGTTCCTTTTCCCATTAAAACACTTCGTAAAAAAATAATTCATTGAGACCGGAATAAATAAATGATTATACCCACTGGTGTAATAATAAATCCTTCAAGCTATTGACACATTCAATGGAATAGGCATACAAATTATAAAAATCTAGAAAGGTCACCAATATATCTCACCAATTAAATACCAATGAGATAAAAGGACATCTTCTGAGTTATAAATAATTTATGAATTTCAAGATCTAAGGTTCCGAATCGGTTTAATTTTGATCAGTTAAGCTGCCATATCAGAGCCTGTGGAATAGTAGGACGAGTTCCTTTATTAATGGTCCATTTTATGTTCGTGAAGTTTAGTAGATTTCTTATTTTATATTGCTGATGGAAACAAGCAGGCAGTGGTAGAAGTGTGCGATTCCGAACCTCACTGTATGCATGAAAGACATTATGGTCAACACCGAGTCAAAACAGCCTGATTTATCCCCAATGCTTTCTGGTAGTCCCGATTGCTCATATACTCATATTGGATTTTGGTGATATCAGTTACGATCCCTATCTCTGGATAGCTTCAGGAGCACGCCAGAGAATAAAAAGAAAAGGGTGGATGCAAAAGAAGAGACGTAATCACTCAACATAATAATAATTAGGTACTTTGCGAATACTTCTTAAATTAAAATTAAATTAAAGTAATTTAATTAACACAAGATAAAAAATTGTTAAAAAGCATTTATTTTTATTTAAACCTGTTTCTGTCCTCAGTTTATATAAATAAGCGTTTATAAATATGTAATTAATGTAAATTATGCCTTCTCAATTTGAATATATTGATCAATAAATTTAGCGGTCATGTCATAATAATATAAAAAAGAAAAAAATATTTTTCATGGTATAACAGAAGTTCTAATTTACATTGCACTTATATGCATATTTTTGTTCCTGTATAAATAAAGTAACCTGTAATTTTATAAAGTTTATAAATGTGCATAAGAGAACAATGTATCACCCATAAAAATTTATTATCGTATGTGGTAGTAAAATGCAATTAGTACCAATGAGTTATTTTCGCAACCCGAGGCGCCGAGTAGAGTGGTGCATTTAGTTGCTATTAACATCTCAAATTATAATTCATGTTAAAACTTCGACCTACGAAACGGGAGTAAATGACGCTCGTAAATTATTTCTGGGACCATTAAAGAACCGCATCAGGTTTCGTTATGATTCCATACCCTACTATTAAATGTCAAGTATGGTATGATTTTTTTATTTATTAATTTACGAAATAAAGCAGATAATTATGGTATTTAACAAGAAAAATTAAGCTCTCAAATTTCAATTTGATATTTTGTTGATCAATGTTTAACTTAATTGATTTATAACTATTTATTCGAACTTCAAATCTATTTATTGCGATAGTAAATACAATTAATTTAATTGATGATCTATAGTTTTTGTATATCTATAGTTGTTTTATTATCTTTTTTTTTTAAAAGAAAAAAATCATAGTAAGACCCACCTTATATATGCTAGGTATTGTAAGATAATAAGTATTATTAGCAATAATAATGCTTTCACTGTTTTATATAAGTTAATTAAAGTTCGTCCACTGGTATCTTCAGAAATAAATTGACAGTTACAATAATTCATAAATTTCACATTGAAAATATGAATACGCAATAAATATTAGTTCACTATAGATATGAGAAAAACTTATGATGAACTTCCTATTCGAATTATTTATTATAAAACTCGCACTTAACATAAATATATCACAAATGAAATTATTTATAAACATTTCTTGTTATATATATATACTTGAACAGGTAGATAACAAGCAAGGAATTTCGAACTCATGGTCATTATGATCATGCTTAAATCATCTTTTCAACCCAGAAAGAGAACTTTATTTTTGTTTTAATAACAAATTAAGTATAACAAATTTGAAAACCTACTGACCCGCCGCGTGTCGATTCCGAAACGTCTGTTATAACATGGACTTCTGACATGCCCATATCAACCAAACATTTGAGAACTAATATAGAAAACCTTTTTATAGCATTTTTGAGAGGTCAAAGCTCAAGTTGAAATCTATCTTTTTTTCTTTTTAAACTCTACAGGTAACAAACACTATGCAACAGTATTAAAAAAAAATTCCTTTATTAGTATTAAAAAACTATGACCAACCAAAAAAATCTAAACTATAAACTTAAACTGTGCTAGAAAAATTCCTGCACTAATGGACAATTAAAAAAGCATGATAAAAAGTTCGGAAGGGGGCGCATATAGGTTCAGGTTAATATAAGAACATAAATTTAAAAAGTCGGGTTTCAGTAGTTTGTGTAAGTTTCTTCTGAGAGAAATTGTCAAATGAATGTCGTCCTGCTCTTGGATCTGATATGGAATATCTCTACTATAATTTAATAAGATTTATTACAAGCAATGTTGTTTGAAGTGCTTTATAATATCAGAATAATCATAAAATGACTACAATAATCGATAATTGTAAGATATAAGTATATCTTAAAAGCAACTCCTTTTATTTTGTCCATGATTTTACCATAAAAGAAATCTTTTGATTTTTTTTTAATATTAAAAATTAGCCCAAAACTAATTATACCATGATTATTTTAAAAAAATAGTAATAAAATGGCAGTTCGCAGATTGGAAACCCTGTTTGCGGTAACCGTTTCTTATCAAACCAACTATTGAATTTTATGCACACAATCTGAATTAAAAAGGATTTTTAATTGACTAAAATAAAAAAATGGGCTATAGTATAGTATGATAAGTATAATACAAGAAGGAGCTGGTTTTAATGCTACTACATTATAAGATAATTTAAATTAACTCCTACTTAGTGCTAGGTCGTTAGGTATGATTGTTAATATAAACACTGTAAACATTTTGAAAGGATCACTTGTCCACTGATATATTTTGGTGTTCAAAATGCACACATTTTTCTCAGCTGTTATCTCCTAACGAAATGGCTTTAAAAAAAAAAAGAGGTAGAAAAAAAGGGGTAAGATATAGCAGTCCAGAGCACCATTTGAATATTAAAGCGGCCAAGTTAATAACTCAGCCTTGCCCGGCATTCAGTTAGCCCCAGCTCCCACAGCCTTCGCTAATATATTTCCCGTTTCTCATCATTAAATGTTTCGGCCTGGAAATGGGGAAAAATTTAAAGAGGTGAAATATCGAACTAAATAATAATTAAACACGGGGAGGCCAAATAGGATAAGTTGCTAACTAATGCCCCAGGCCGACCGAAGATTCCCGCCTCTTCCAGTGATTTATCAAGATATCCTCTTCTTCCCCTTTCCTCCGGCCCGCAACCGGTTCTCGGGTAATCCTGAAAAGATTTGTTCCCGGCGATGCTCCTGAAAAATCGCCAGAGCTCTCCGGTAAACCGCTTAGGGTTTAATCTCTCCGCTGTGTTTCTCTTCCATTTGTCTCAGAGGATCTGGTCCCCCGATTGAGCTCCTCTTCTTTATCTGCCAGCCTTGGAATATATTGTCTCTCCTAGCGACAGTTTGCCGACAGCAGGCTAAATGCTATCGTATTAATCCACTTTCTCGGGCCTCTATTTTATGATTAAATGAACTAACGCATTTACAATATTAATATCCTTGGGAGAAAACTTTAGCTTATACAACTAATAATTTGAAATAATAATAAGCCATGGCGGGTGATCCATTCCTAACCCATAAAAAATCTTCCCTACATTTCCTATACCACAATCCTCCTTCTTACGTCTCGGTCCGACCTTCTGAGTTTAACCTTTACTTCTTCGAATTCCTCTCGTACTCAATCCTTACAATCCAAAATCCTTCGTAAAATCCTCAATGTTCCTTACTTTATCACAAATAAAATCATACATAAAGACTTTTATGTTCCCTATGTAACCGATCTAGCCCGAACCAGATATCACTCCTTCCATTATAAACTCTCTAACCACTCAAACCCCCTCGTTTGAATCTTGCATCCTCTTCCATTCCTGACAATCCTCCGAGGCCCCTGAAAAGAAGATGGCCACGAGACCAGCCATGTAAAATGGCATTAGAGTGCTACCAAAGGGTAGTTTCTCTACACGCCTGTAACACTCCAAATTAACTTAGATCAGATTTACTAAATGTATTATAATGTACAGTTGTAAATAGCAACAAATAAATATTTAAAAAACCTTTACTTCGCACCTTTGCATAACCATTTCCACCGTCATGGTATCATAACTTTAATTAGCCCGTTGAATGCCAAAGTGGTGTAAGTCAAAACTGGAGTCAAATCATGCAACACTCAACGATTTTTATTTGGTCAGAAATAACAGCTTAATCTGTAAAAACTAATTAGCCCAAACCTTATCAAAAAGTAATAAAATTTAAAACAGTCACTAGACCATCGATTATTTATTTATTTTTAATTGTAGTGAGAATATGTTCAACTATAATTTTTTTTAAAAATTCAATAAGCTAACATGGGGCTAAAAAAACGTTATATTTTTTACATCATTGTTATTTAAAATCATTTTACTTATTTTTAAATACTAAAACTAGTAATAATTAAAATTGAAAATAAATAGTCCGTATAAAATTATTGATTAAAATTCGAAAGAAAAACCTCAATAAAAGTTTTCATGGGGTGAAGAATTAATCTCATCTATTTCTGTCCAACAAAATCCTTTTTATTAACGTTCTAATATAATTCTACAGAGAGACTTGGATATCCATTATGCAACATGAAACGGCATGCTCAATACAAACAGGATTTGCCGCATGTAAGTATGCCTTGCGATTCCCAATAG
This sequence comes from Halyomorpha halys, assembly GCF_000696795.3. NCBI lineage: Eukaryota > Metazoa > Arthropoda > Insecta > Hemiptera > Pentatomidae > Halyomorpha > Halyomorpha halys. Next base: position 462,260 of record NW_027105730.1, read on the forward strand.
TATAAATCATACAAAGCATATTTCTTTGAGTCAAACATCCTACGTAATTCTCCATTTTTGAATAATTTGAGGCTTTTTCTTCATTTAACATAAATGTTTTGAACCCTTCAAGAACAGTTGGAAGAATAATAGTCTTGATTCTAATATTTATTTTTCTGGACAGTAGGCATCAACTGCGTATTGTTGTGGCTAACAAATGAAAAGTTTTCAGGCTTTCCTGGCTTACCTACTTCAATTTCGTTTAGTTTAGATAAATCGACTCAATTTTGTTATAATTTATTTCAGAATTCAATTCCTTATCGGTCATTATCCATTTGCAAGAAGATATCATATGTGTGGCGTCCTACCCCCAATATTTAATTATCTTTTTCAATGTGTTATTACTTTTTTAGCAACTTTTTCTGGTCCTATATTATATAAAAATAGGGAAACGGATTATTCCTATTTTTATTTAATATAGCAAAGGTTCGTACTTAATCATTTATTTTGTTTTGTTTTTTGGATTGGCACTTACTAATTGAAACTATAAATTAAATTTAATTTTTTTTGCAGTTTTATAAAAAAGCAATTGTCTGTTACTGACCTTCATGATTTAATGAAGTTCCCTCACTATTTTTACCAGTTGTTTTCTGATTTTCATTTTATTGAAAAAAATTTTAATTTTCTGGAAATTATTCCTTTCTGAATATTTATATTGAGTAAGTAATAAGCAATATTTCATGTTTAATAATCTATCATTTCAAAATAAAAAATATAGTTGTTTTCGCAATATAGGCGTTTGCGTAGCGTAGTGCATTGAATTTGCAAAAAATTGTACATGACCATTGTATTTGAAGGCCAGGCGCACCTTCACTTTTGATTGGCTGGTTGGATTTTAGCGGAAAGTATATAACGAAAACCAAACCTGATTAACTGAAACTAAAATTCTATTGCATAAGTTACAGGTGGTGTAGGGGGTGCCCGAAACAAAACATTTATGATTAGATGCGTTAATGAATTTTGAAAAAATTGTCTATAGATACTGATATGTGGGCTTACTCCATTTTTCCGCTATTCTTCCCTCATTTCTTTATTTCCTCCCTCCTCCTCTGTTCCGGGAGGCATCTCAGAGTGTCTCTACTCATTTTAGAATTTAATAAGAGTGAGGAAAAAAAGGGGACTGCTAGTGGCAAAGAAAATGGCTCTCTCATTCATCACTTTTTTCCTCTACCCATACAATGCGCTAGAGGAGGTAAGCTTTGGCTGTTGTCCGCATGGGGCGCTAGTACTGCCTATATTAAGGGAGCCCCTCCAATTCAAACCTTCGGTCACCCGAAACAACCATGTTATGACTAATCTTCAATCTTACTCAAACTTTTAGCCGAATTGGAAGACCAGTTTTCGAAATATAGATTAGTCAAGGAAAATTTTGAACGCATATAAGATATAAATGAGCGGTATCTGATAACATTTATATCAAATAATTTTAAAACTAATTACCTAACTTTTTTTTCGATGGAAAATATAGGTGAATTGAAAAAAGTATGTTTACATATGTCTTTTACTAAATTAGATAACGGAATCTCATAAAATCAATGCAGGACCAAGTAGATGCCAACCCAAAATAAAATTTCATCAAAATATGATTAATGGATCGATCAATTATTGACGAACACAAATCTGACAAACTTTATGCAGACAGACAATACAGAGACAAATCAAATTTGTTCCTTGATGTCTAAAACATAAAATGCAACTGGATATTCGTAATGTCACTTCGGCTGAAATCGAACTGGCACTACTTCAGACAATGGTGAAGGGCGCCTCAATGCATTCGGCTACAACGACCTTAAGGTACAACACAAGATAACACATGTTTGTCCACTGAGGAAACAACTTTAACACATTAAGTTTTCTCTAGCACTTTCAAGCAAGTGAGAACCATTGCAAAATAATATACAAAACCCCGTAGAACAATACACAGTTCTTAAGAACTATCTCTGCTGTTGGGCCTATCCGTTTTCACTGGACAAGTTAAGAACTCTGAAAATTCAGGATGGTCTCAAGTTGATTCTGATGAGTCCAAAAGTAACCTAACATATCGCAAGAGGAAATCTTCAGGCTTACTCCCGGTGGTTTTATGAGATGTATTATAAAACCCAAAACTCAAGCTGAAATAATTACTGAATATTTGATATGAAAATAATAAATTATTTTTATTTTTGTTATCTCCTGCTATCTTTTTCGCTCTTCAACTGCTGTGCTGCCGGCTATACCATTTTTGGGACTGGTCCTACAACAAAACCAGATCATTGCCTTGTATGTTTAATTTACATGTAGTGACAATAATAAATGAGTCTGTTGACGAGTCAATGTAAATTCCTCTCTGTTTACTATCAAAATATTAATATTGACTTCCATCTTTGTTGTTCATATATTATCTTTTTAGAAAGATACCTTATTGAGATATCTTATGTTAGCCTATTTGTGCTTACAACGGTTGTTAAAATGACTCTCGGAAGCACCTAACAGATGACACCGAAGAACAGTGGATAAAAACTGGTGGAAAATCGTGTGGGGAGCGTAAGTGAGCCATTACAGAGGGAATATTGTTAACGCTAAGCACAAGAGTCACGACAGAGAGACACGACAATTAAATTGGTCCCCCCCCCACCTCTCGATTTACATACATTACTCCAGCGGGCCCTTTGGAGAGCGCTTCGGATCTTCTTTTTTACATCACTCCATCAGCTGCTTCTGTTTCAAGTCAGGACCAGTTCAATAACGAGGAGTTGCATCTAACAATAGTGGGACGAACGTACACTCAGACCTTTGGACAAAACATAAAAGTTAAAATATTGCAATATTTTTATACATAAAACTATAGTATAAATATAGTAACATTTATATGTCAAAATACAAATATTTGACATTTATACAGGTTAACGGTTTGTTGAGTTTATTCTATTCCATTCTATACATCAAATAATTACTAAAATCTACATTTGTTCCGTATAAAGTTTGCTTTTGTAGAAACTATACCGATATAACTACGGATTTTAAGATAAATCTTTTTTAATTGTTACTAAAGACTCCTCCAACTCCAAAACTACTTCACTGACAGGATAGTTTCTAATATTCATATTTTTTTCGATAGATTTTTTATAATTTGAGACTAACATGAACTCTGTAGATGTTATACGAGATCTATCCCTTCATACATTGACCATTTTTACCAAAACGTTAAAGCATTTCGTAATTATATCCTATTTAGTGAAAAATATCTATTATATAGAAACATTCTTGCAGAATGGATCTAAGTAAAATTAAATAACTTTTTATTTAAGCCCATAGGGAAAGTTTTTAGTCTTAATCATTATTTTAAAAATACCACACGAGCAGAAGCATTAAAATAGAGTTTTAAAGAACAAATTGAAAAACCTCCAAAAATCGTAAGCCAAAGGCGTACAATCCCGTAATGAATCCAGTCTGATACGGCTGTGAGATCAGGGCTCTAATCACAACCCAAGATATATGAAAAAAGTCTACCACGGAAGTGCCGGAAATATCTAGAACTAATGAAATTAACAAATGAAGGATGATAACTTAAAAATATGTAACTTGATAATAAGGTTAAGATGGAATGGACTGTTGGCTTGAAGAAATCCATCTGGACGCCTCTGAACAACAATAAATGCCACTATGACATGCATCGAATAAATGCAACAGAATCGAAAAAGATGCGAATGATCTGCACTCACCAAACTGGAAACTACGCAAGAACAGTCCATGGTAAGAAGGCGTGGAGAAAGCTGATTCAGGTGACCAAACGTCTTGAGAGAAAAAAAAAATCATATTTCATAAGATCATTGATAAATATGTAGGAATATATTGTTAAGCAAATATTTTGGCATCTTGCACAAAATATCACATTCAAAAATCCTGTAACTTGACATTTATTTATTATTTTTAAGGGATATGAAAGGAGGTTTATTCAATCATTTAACTTTTCTATTCATTTAAGTATTTCTTTTAACTAATTTTTATTATCTATATATTAGTTCGTCTTTTTATTATAAGACAATAATAAAAATAAATTATTATTTTTCTGTAAACTGATCGACTTCTGTGACTATTATTTCTTTGGATTGATATTACATTGCTATCTTATGATAAATTCGTTAAATTTGTTTAACGGAGCGGGTAGCGGATCACGGGTCTGAGAGAGTGAATTAAGGAGAATTAATTTGTCAATTAAAAGAAATAAAATGAAATTGTTAAATAGGAATTATAAATAAAATGTTTGTATTTAATGTGTAGACGAGTATTGATTGTAAAAGGAAAAGGTAGGAAAAAATATTTTTTCTGCTATATCGTGTAAATTTATGTATTGTATATACGTCTGATATGGATTGATTGGTATGCTGTGTATTTTAACAACCCAATGTATTTGGGCAGCATGTCTAGATTAAAGCATTTCTCTCTCTCCCTAGAATCATTATTTTAGGACTTCGATCGTAAAACATATTAACTAAAAAAATTAAAACTTTCACAATGTTAAATTGTTAATTAATTACATTATATCACCTTCTACCAACAGTCACTTACCACAACATTATATCAACGGTGACCTAATAAGAAAACAAATTTCCCTAAAGATTCTTTCAACGATTTATGAAATCAGTCTTAAAGAAGCCGGTTGTGCCAAAAAAAGCAATTCATGAAAATTTTTTATTACCATGTTATATGACCGAACGCCACATATCTTTTTGATTTGAGATCCTTACCTAGGAGTTTAAAAATTATTATTGAAATTAGCTTTTATATCTTTTAATGAAATTTTATTATGCTTTAAAAAACAGAAAATTTAATTATTTGATGATTTAGCTGTCACATTTAAGGGTCTTTTACAAATTGTTTTGTAAATTAGATGCATCTGTAAAACACGTAGATTTTACGAAATCGTAATATTTTCTCAAAGCATATTGAAGAATTTATTTCAATTTTTATCCAAATATTTTTGGACCAAAGCTTTGCATTAAATGCTGATATCTGTTGAACAATGGACATATTTTGGTGGAGGCCGTTATAAGTCAATTATTTATTTAATTAATTCTATAAGTACCATTTGTTTTTGTTTCATATTCTTCTCTTTTATTTTCTATTACGTAACATTTTTTTTCAATAACTGATCTTTATTGTTTATAATTGTTCAATGGTTAAATTATTGTACTTTGGGGCCTTTTACGTGAAACTGTACCGCCCTATTATCAACTGTTAACGAAAAAATATATATATAAGTGTCAAAATAACCATGCATGGGCTACCAGGCCGATCTGGTAATAAAGAAATAATAGAAGCATTAGAATAAAAATACACTGAGAAGCTCAGAAATTAAAATAAAGCTAAACTTGTAAGCTAATCGTATGAGATGTGAAAGTCACCGACAATATAGGCAACAAATTTTAAGTAGAAAAATATTAATCTTTTTGTGATCTTTAAAATTTTTATTATCCATATCATAATGGTTTTAGCGATATTCACGAACGTTCTTAATTCCAGTTTAATTGAGCTGAAAATCTTTAGTATGGGAAAACTATTAAGTAATTTCAATATAAGAATTATTAAAGCAGCATTACAATCACTTTATTCATTGCAAATATCCTTTTACTATGTTAACTTACTGCCCGTTGGACATAGGTAGGCAAATAACCTTAAGTTTAATACTCTTAAGAGTATAAATGTAATTAGTAACAGAAAATAAAATATAAGAATATGAGCTATAAACCTTCAAAACTTACAGTAACAGGTTCATAATACTTTATAAACCGAGTGATAGTATGCAAAGTAGACAATAAACCGATTACTACCACATAAATACTTCAACATAGGCTAGTTATGAGAGCATTTATAGGAGGATTAAAGTTTTATTGAAGATCGTGATAGGTAGAATTTATTCAAACCAAATGCAAATCTTGAACAAGAAAAAAATTAGCTAAAATTCATTGATTTATTGCAAAAATGCAAACATGATTCTTTTTATGCCGTATGGAAGTTAGGATAAGATAAAATTAAATTAATTTATTTTTGAAAATTTCAAACTAATTCTCTGTTTCATTGATGTTTGATTGATTATTTCCTCAGATAAAGCTCACTAAAACTTGCTAAATATGGAATGCATATTTAGCAGAGAAAAAAAAAGAAGTGGTTTCAAGAAGCAATGCTGCCCAAATATATCGGGTTGATGCAAACACAGAATACTTATTAATCCATCAAAATACATATCATAATCCTATTTTTATTTTATCTTACTTCTTCATATTACCTTATTTTTGTCATGAAATATTATTAAAATCACTTAATTTTATTACATTGTTTTCCCTTTTATAAATTTAAATCTAGTTACTTACTCTCACCTACCCTACATTTTTGTTTTAAAGTGATCCGGCTCAAGTGCTCAACTCTCTATGAACATTAACGTAAAATAAAAATAAAACAAACATTGAAATTGTAAGAAATTATATCTAGGGCTGAACCAAAAGAACAATCTCTGAAGCTGGGCAATTTTATAGTACTGTTAAGTCCAGCATTGAATGTTTTGTTTTTATTATTTATAAATATCGATTATTGTTATAACTATTATTATTTGTTACTATCATTATTCTGTATCAGCTATTATCATATTCATTAAAATTTCAAATAGTATAATTTAATATTTGTTCAATATTCCACTAACGCCTGTTGAACAGATTCGATACTTAGGACCCCATCTTGACAAAAGACTTACTTGGAATCCACAAAAAAGACTGAAACAAACTGCTCGTAGATTTCGATTGCTAGAACACCTACTTAGCAAACGCCCTAAACTTCCCATTTACTACAAAAAATTATTATATAATATGACAATCAGACCAATTTGGACATATGGAATTGAGCTCTGGGGGTGTGCCAAACCATCCAATCCTTACAGTCCAAAATCCTACTTAAAATCCTTGATGCTCCTTATTCCGTTACAAATAAACTCATCCACAAAGACCTTAATATCCCATTCGTTGCAGATTTTGCCCAAAACAGAAGTGCATCTTTTCGTTCCAATCTCCTTACCCATCCTAACCCATTAGTTCTTAATCTCTCATTCTTAGCAATCCCTGATAATCCTCCGAGGCTTCTGAAAAGAAGATGGCCACGAGACCTTCTGATTTAAATTAATGCTTGAAGTATCACCAATGGGCGGTTCCTCATGCGTGCATCAAGTTTGTATAGAGTGGAGGATTCGTGTTAAAATTATTTTCCATTTTCCAACAGAAGAACAATTTTGAACAAATACTTTTTATTTTTCCTTTGTTATAAAAAATCATATTTTAAGAATTCATAACGTGGGAATAACAAATATATACTTAAACGACAATAGCAAATAATATATACTTTGTTTCTGCCTAGAACATGGCAGTCAAACAAAAAATAACGTTACCATATACAAATAAATGCAATCGGGAGAGATGGAGGGAGCCTAGACTTTTTCCGATTCAAAATATTCTTTTTCCTCCCTTAGTTATTGGTGAAATTCTTTAATTTGTTTACTTATTCATTCTTTATTATTCCAAACAAAGAGGATTGCTTATTTATTCCATATGTAAACAATGTAAAAAATCGATGCTATAAAGTGGCACTTCCTGTCAAATAATTTTTCGAAATGTTGCTGTTACATGCGATTTAAGTTTCATACTTTTTTGTTTCACACGAAATTTGTACGATCGCAAATCTCCCCTTCACTACTTTCTAAAATCTCTACGCTAGTTTTAAAAATGATCTTAATGCAATAAAGACACTGAGAAGATAAGGTCATTATAATTAATCTCACGATTAATTCGAAAAAAAATGTGCAAATAACATTAGCTACGGAGGTTTTAAGATAATAATTCTACAAAACGTAATTTGAAATTAAAACAAAGAACATAATGAGACTTACAATAAAAAACAATAATTGGCTGTAAAAAGAATTTGTAAACGCATCAGATTTCTTCCTATGCTCAAGACCTAAATAGGAATTGCGAAAAGAAAGGCTAATTGTTGCTGGGAAAGATGAAAAAATATAAAATGAGGTGTTGATAGCTCCCAGTTTTTGCCAGCTTCAATCTTGGTTTCTTTACTTGGGCAACTGAAGCCTTTCTTTTCTTGCAGCAAGATGTTCAAAACTTACTGAGGCTTAAGCATCCAACATGTTTACTTGTATTGTGATTGGGATAAAAAATAAACGGCACCAATATCCAGTATAATTAAATTTAATGTGAACTATTTCAGTTTGATTTTTTTTTTTTTTTTTTTAGGAAGATATATAACTACAGGAAAATATATAAAATATATTATTAAAATAAAATTTTTAAATATTATTATTTTTAAACAGAGATGCTTAAAAATAATTTTCTAAATAATATTTTTTATATATTGTACTGTTGTCATATATTCTAATTTAAAAAAAATCAAGATGAAATAGTTCACATTCAAGTATTATTACTGAATTTATATCATTTTTAAATATAAAAGATTTTTTATATTATTATTACTTTATTGTCGAGTGTAAAAAAAACACACTCCCTATATCTAATAGCAATTCTTGAACAAATGATGAAATTACATTTATGCGTCTACGTATTTTTTCAACACGTACAATAATTTTTCATCGTTTGTAAATGTATAAAACTCTCACCATTCTATCAAAATATATATCCATTCCTTGTCCTTGACATAACCACAGGAGCATATTTAACAAATATATTATATAATAATACGATTAATAGTTGTTAAATTGAAAATTTGGTTGTTTGTTATATGAAAAATTGATAACCAGAGTATAATACTCCACATTGTCAAAATTAAGTACAACTAAAACTAATTTTTTTGTAATACAAGTAATAAATTTTGGGATTCACTCAAAAAACTGGTCTGAAGCAGTTTGACAAAAATCTTCTACATAACTGGTTTTTCTCTAAAACACAACCTGGTTGGTTCACCCTTATCTCAACGCCTCATAGATTATAGGGGAAAATATCTAATTATGTCCATGTCTAAGTATCAAATCATTTTTAGCTATGTGAAAGTGTAATAAAAATTTAAAAATTACTTCATATGTTTTTTAATGTATTAGCAACAGAATACGTCTATGAATTAATTGCACTACTATGATTTTCTATAACAAAAATAAATTTTTTGTATCACACGAATTTTAATATATCTGGAATTATATTTTTAAAAAATAGATATTAGATAAATGTTCAATGAGGTACATTTATGTATTAGGCATTTGTATATTTCTAGGCAGTTTGTTTCACGCCGTTCAAAAAATTCACGTTTTTCAATTTTAGGTGCTTTTTAAATATTTCTCGATTTAATTATCTTTAGCCTCCTCTTTCCGCTTTAAACAAATATTTCAAAAGTGACACAGGATCATGCTCCCTGGGGGTCTTAGTTGGGCGGGTCCGGCCGGGAAGGATTGCTTTTTTGTGTTCTGATCTCTTCTTGTTACCTTGTGACATGTCGTACATTGACCAACCTTTTGGCGCATTTTTACATTTTTTTCTTAATTTTTTTTTCATATAAAAATAAAATAAATTGGTTGTTAATTCCTTTAATTGTATATGTTATAGCTCGGACTGAAAATATGAGTTAAACATTTTATTTAAAAATATATATATAATTTATAATTTAACTCCAATCTAAGCTGAAGTTTTTATTTAACTTCATTTGTTTTTATATTGTGAGAACTTTTTGATTAAATTATTTTATAAGTTAACTACAGAATGTTTTACATAAATATAATAATTCCGTTCTAGTTACACCATAAATTCAGCTTGTAAATTTAAGTTCTATTTAATTAAGGAATAAATTAAATATATTTGGTTTAATATTTAGGATATTAAATCTATATAAGTACAGTTTAATCTGGGCAATCCAAAATTCATTACTCCGAATAGTCCAGTAATCCGAATTGGCGTTGCCATCCATTGTGTATTCTATATTTTTAAGAACGTTGTTGGTTCGATTCCCTCCTGAGTCAGTAAATATTTAGTTCACGACGTCCCTGAGAAATGAATTTTTGAATTTTGAATGAATTCTGAATGAAATTTTGAATGCCCAAAAAAAAAAATTACATTTGTAAACAATGTATGATCTAAGAAGTACATTTGCTCTTGTTCTTGCCGTTCATTAGTGACATGTGAGCAAAACAGTGTGGTCTGAAGTTTATTTTTGTAAAGACATTTTATGCTATCCTTCTTTTATCATATGGCCATATGTTATAGTTATCTTTCTTTAGTGCTGTGCTTTTAAAATTAATAAATGAAAAAATACTGCATATACATCGGAGGCTATTGTTACTTATAAATCAGCTAATAGGTTAAAAGTGATAAATGAAAAATGTCTTGATTTAAAAAAAATAAAAGTCATTCCTTAACAAATTTCCGACAGCTATGCAAAATTAAAGGTTCAAAAACACCGTGGGGTAACAATGAATGTTCGAACCTCGTAATTATGTTTTACAGAGCACCAGACTAAGTAAATTCTTTATAAGCTTGCAAATATATATCTGGTAAAAGCAAACGATTTAAAATAGGTCCTTATCTAAAGATCTAAAAGAATACAAATGAATGTTGGTGTTGTAAAAGTATGGTGTTATTGGAGAGAGCTAAAGCACCCGTGATAAGTTCTGTATGAACCACTCACGGACACTCCTGAGTGGAAGTTATCTACCTACAGAGTAAGCTAACGGACGAGGTGAATATCCAAATACAAATTTGCATTACTATCTCCTGATTCATATAGAAACCTAAATTAGAATAAAAGCCACTCTCTCAGCTGCAGATAGCATTTAAAAAAGAGTAGTATTCGTAGTGGTTTGCTGCACTGTTTGGAAGGGTGGGGCAAGGTACCATCATTAAAATTGTAAAAGTGCAATGAAAATTAAAATTATAGTGCAAAATAGTTTTCTTGTTTCCATTGGAACACGAATACCTTTGTTTTTTCTTTTATTAATTATAAATTTCTTTCATGTTTTATATTTATCTAATGAAGAAAAGAGCTGGTATTTAAGTCTTCTTAAATATTATTGAGTAAATTATAAAAACGTGCGAAATCGATAACGTCAAGTTTTGCTTCCACTAAGGTAATTTTTTTGAAAAATTGTTGTCACATACTAGACTAACGCACAAATTTTCGTTTCTGAGAGACCTTAAAATCTGTATCTACATCGGAAACTAGTAATTAAAATTTTGCATGATCGTAATAATTTCTCTAACAATATATATTTCAAACAATGGCAAATCAAAGTCATTTCAGTTTTTCGTTATATTGTCATGGAATTTTGTTTTATCTCCTTCGCCCAACAAACGGTGGCGCGTCTTGGCCTAATAAAAGGTGAGTCGCAATTTTATGCTTTCTCAGGCAAACATATGCCATCATTGTTGACACCGCCTTCAGCGGACTCGGTAACCATTCTTATAATGCCATCCCGGCAAAACAAGAAAATGAAATAGCCGGTATATGTATAGACATTTAAAAAAAAAATGTCTTTTTCTTTGATCCAGGGGGTAAGAAAAAAAAATGCTTTCTGATTATAATGCTCAGGAAATAAATAATAGCTATTGTAAAAAATAAAAACTAATATTGTTTTGCGATAGTTTATAGTTTAAATTATACATACTTTATAGTTTACTATGAATAAAAACTTTGAAAGTTTATGGGTTTAAGATGTCAATAATTATGCTAACTATAATTACATATAATATTTACATAGCCACAATTGACCGGCTATAGTTTTAAATTTGTATAAAAAATATTTAAATTATTCCAAGAGACTTATTAATATTTGTTACTGTATTAAAAGATCATTGGCACAACATAGCCAATAATTTTCGACAACTGAAGAAGCAGTTGATGCATTTTTGGGAGATCAGTCTTCCGAAATTGATTCAAACGCGTGCAAAAGGGTATTGATCTTCATGGAGAATATCATGAAGATCAATAAGACCCATTTCTATTATAAATATTTGTTCATTCATTATTAGGCCAGAAATATAAATAGCAATCGATATATATATATTTTTTTAGGGTGAAATAAAGTCGATATTTGTTTTTCGTGTCTCTAAAAACTTTTCAATGCGAATTTACAAATGAATGGAAAAATATTTTTTTTTTTGCTCTAAATATTTGCCTAACTTTCAGATAACAATAATATAAAAAATATCTATATTTATATAAAAAATTTATCTTGTCTCTTTCTGAGTGAATTGGCCATATATCGTTATTTAACACATAGCAATAAGAAGATAAATAATTGGTCTTTAGTCTTAAACTTTTTTAAAAAATTCCTAAATTAAGATTGTTTTCTGTGCCAAATATTAGATCATTTCAGAGGAGAAAAATATATCAAAGAAGAGGAAAAAAATTAAGATTAAAATATGTAAAATGAATTGATTAGTTTGCAAATCAAAGAAGGTTAGCAGCAATTGACTATTAAATAATAACTAAAACATTATCTACAGTGCATTAAATGACCCATGAAAATGGAAATTTATACTACTAGTTAAACTATTGAAGTAAAAAATTATAATACCATTTTAAAAATATATAACCAAAATAAATCAACTTACATTATAAATTATCTACTTTTCGGCATCATCTTCATGTGTTCCTGGAGTATAAGTAGGACATATGATATTTACTTGTTCATATTCAAACGGTATATTTCCTTTATTAACATTTCATTAAATTAATAATAAATTGAAATTCAAACAAAAATAATGAACGTCTGATGATGACAGGCAAAATAATTAATCAGTAAAATATAAAAAGTTATTTCCATAAAGTTCTGGATCAGTGCTTTTATCTTAATTACATTATAACAAAAGTAATACATGTAAGTATTACGTGAAGTATTTTTTTTAAATTGTTTAATTTTAATAAAACATAAGGTATTTTTAAACAAAACAAACATGTTTCCTCGGCCAGTAACATAAACTCGGCCTAGAACCAGGGGTTAGCTTATTGGGGTTGACTGAAACACAGTGCATATGTCATTTCCAAGGAGAAACTTCCATTTCACAAATCTATCACTTCAACATCATGAAGGTCGTGTCCATTTGAAATCGAAATGGCTTAGGGTCATCGGAGTATCGGGCACTGACAGGCATCTGTCGAACTGTGGAATATTCCCAGGCTTACGAGAACTTGACGTAAACCAATCCCAGTATCAAATAACTTGCGAAAATCGATAAAAGATTAGGACAAGAGTGAAATATTATGCAATACGAAGTTAAAAAAATAAAAAAATGTTAGACTTTGAATATATCATCAACTTCTACTCGCCTATGTAAAATTTATCTAGAATTTTATCAAAAACTGAATTGGTTTCAAAAGTCTGACAGATATTTTTACTACAACCGTTTTTCGATTTCAGGGGCTTTTTAAATATTGCTCGATTAAACTATCTCAAAGTCTCTCCTTCCCGTTTTAAGCTAATATTTCGAAAGTGATATAGGGCCCTCGCTCTCCGGGGGTTTAGCGGGGCGGGTCAGGCGGGGAAGGATGGCCTTTTTTTTAGCGTTGTGATCTCGTCTTGTGAGATTGTGGCATGTCGTTCATCGACCAACCTACTCGCTGAAATTTTCCGTTTGAAGAGACAGATAAGTAAGGCTACCATGGAGGGCGGGAGTGGAGGGTTTGATGCCGTTTTTCGATTTCAGGGGTTTTTTTATAGGGCCCTCGCTCTCCGAGTGTTTAGCGGGGCGGGTCCGGCGGGGAAGGATGGCCTTTTTTTTAGCGTTACGATCTCCTTATATAATTCAATTATAATAATAATAATACTATTATTAATAGTGTTATTTTTACTTGTTAGTTACTGCTTCGTAATGTGTACAATATATAAAATGATTAAAATTTATTTGTAACGAACCATATTTTTAATCACGTATATTATTTATTCAATTTAGCCGTTGAGTACAACAGTGTAACTTAAAACTGGATTTTTTAAATATTCAACAATTTATAGGAAGTGGTGTAAAGCTTTTGGTTAGAAATATAAACTTTCTTTGCTAAAAGTAGTTAATCACGTGACATATCAAACAATTTAAGAACATTTAAAGGTTATTATTATTTAATTTTTTTCTAAGCTCCATGAGTGCATGGGAAAACGAGATGAGTGGACCCCTTTTTCTGCATTGGGAATCCAATTGAAGAGGAATTGGATGTTTTGGAAATCTGGCATATAATCGGTATCAGTCTAATGGTGATGGGGTTCACCAAGTTTTTTTAGTTAAGAGGTTAATCATTCAATTAATTTTAATTATTGTACTAATTAATTTATTAACTTATTTTTATACAAATTAATTTTGATTGGAACAGAATGAATAAAACTCAACGGCTCAATTATTGTTGAATAACTTTAATACATAATCATTTAATAATATTTAGTTCCATAAAAAAATGGTTCATTTAGTTAATGTCAATTATTGTTGAATAACTTTAATACATAATCATTTAATAATATTTAGTTCCATAAAAAAATGGTTCATTTAGTTAATGCTGTTGAGCTTAATTGTTGGGATTTATAGATACCATCAAATATAATTAGTTACGCCAGAATGTGGATTTCCGTGATTACTCTTTTCCACGAATCATCTGAATTCGTAGATATCTTTAAAAGTTGCAAACCTAAATAATTAGTCGCAGATGGAGACGATAAGAAATAATATTGTATTACCTTCAAGTGGCCACTGTTCCTTTCATTTTCTTACTGCAAGGCATTGTTATTAGAACGGTTATTGTTATTTGATTGCATATTGCTTACTTCCCTTCCTGTAAATTTTGACGTAACTGGGCACCAGTAGTAAATGTAATTCTAGAAGGTAAAATTGCTTCCAATATTATTTCATTGATAAATGTTTTAAAATTTTCTATTAGATCATGTTGCACTACACTAATAACACAACGATACACTCAAAATATCACAACCCGTTATTCTGTCCTCTCCGGTTGTTTCTTTTTAAAACGTTCTTTGTATCCAGAATCTACACCATTTTCATTACATTTGTTCATTGTTATTACATACATCTAGAGGTACTAATACTACTCCATGAGATATCGTTTACAATTTCGTTCGTCCATCGTATCACTAGAATGTTCCAGAGATTGATGAGGATATTAACTGGTATTCGGACTATCCTTGGTGAATTCGTATTTATCATAGAAGATCCTGATTATGCGTTTGGCCGGGCTACCATATTTCTTCTGGATTCTCCATTTGATATCTCTATTTGGAAAGTCAGGCGCTTATTCAAAGCCAAGAAGAATATGTGTTTATCACGCTTACTTTATGGTCTCTATATTTGGTACAAATACTGATTTCTACTAGCTGATATATGAGAATAAATTTAGAATATTTTCCATTTGAATCAAAATAATGAAAAACATCCAATATATCAAAATAATGTAAAATATTCAACACTTATTTAATTGTATTTTAAATTGTACTATTTAAAAAAATATTAAATTCAGACGTGGGCTCAAAGATATTAGCATTCAAAATAAGCAAAAAATATATATAATTGCGACGAACAAATTTGAAGAAATCTTCGATATATGATTGTACTAATTGGCTGTTGAAAGGGGAAGTTTCATGTAACTGATGCATTTGTGAGTCTGACAAACGATTTTTAGTTAAACAATCAAACAGCTTAACAATAAATCTAAATATCTCAATTCCTTTTTTTAAATTTTAATTCAGTTGAATAACTATTAAATATCGTTAATAAAAAGCTAATGAGGCAAATCCGTCAACTTAAGATATTATGAGGTGTATATAGTTGACCGTAGATTACTTATTGGAGAAGATGGTGGTGGGGTGCGGTCAGCAAAGAAACAACATAAATAAACAAAAAATATTTATTTATGCCGACGTTTCGATCTGATTTTCAGGTCTTCATCAGGGCTATAAAAACA
>NW_027105730.1:478278-486321 GCF_000696795.3 Halyomorpha halys
AAAATAAATAATAGACTAAAAATTTGGAAATGTACACAATAATGGAATGAAAATATAAATTAGTTGATTACTAACTATGGACAGTAGTAGATTGATCACATTATTATTTATATACATATAAATGTGAGCAACAAATAAATGATACAATGGAAAGAATCTATAAAGAATTAGTTAAAGAAATTAGGAAAGAACATTGTTATAAATTGCAGGAAAAGCCGCTAGAGTGCAGGTAGGCAAAATACGTTATATAAAAAGAAATCTAAAGGTCAAAAGATCGTATCTTATTATAGTATATTATTTATTTTATTTTATATATTTGTATTTATGTATTTTTATTATTATTATTTTATTTTTATTTATAAAATTTTGTTTCTCTCTAAATGATGGTTGTTCTCTTTTTGTTTTTATTGCCCTGAAAATCAGAACGAAACGTTGGCATAAATAAATATTTTTTTGTTTATTTATGTTGTATTTTGGATGACCGCACACCCGACCATCTTCTCCAATTAACATATGATGGATTGTAATATCCTTTTCCATTCTCTTCCTTGTGCCAAAAAGTCCTAACTGATTATGTGACGTTCAGTGGTGTTGTTGTGAAAAGTTTGAGACGAAATAAAAAATTCATAAACAATTAGTATCGGATTTTCCAGCTCATCTGGGAAGAATTGCATTTTTTCTAAACATTTTTAGAATAATCAGTTGATTCAATAGTATTTATAGGCAATGTTGAGCCAAATAATCACTTTGAATAATGTTTTTCCACAATTTTCGCAGTTTGAGGAAGGATCTAAAATTTCAAATGTCTCAACACTATACATTTTTAAATTATTGAAATTAGACAATGTCTTAGATCTACAATCATGATGGAAAATTCATCTAAAAACTGTAGTAGTGATAAATAATGCGTCCATGCCAAGCACCCATTAAGCAAAAATGAGAATTAAATAATCATATTCCTTAAATAAAACTATCTTAATTCAAGGTTTCTTATTTTTATAAGCTGAGAACGGAGGGAGGTTTCAAAACCCAGTCGAAATACAGCGGACCACTCAAATGACTGGCGCCCGTGGGACTGTTGAAGTAACAGCGAAGACGTGACTCGTTACCTGTAGCGGGCCAATAAAGTTATATTGCCGATCTGACTTTTTTCACCAACTTTATTGAACTCATTAAGTGAGCTTGAGTGACATTACTACTTTGTCTCGATTCAATCCAGACGAAATCAAGGTTGAAAAAGAATTTGTTTGTATAATAACTACAAATTGAATTCCTGACATTTAAAGAAATTTCTTGGTTACAGTTTTTGCATTAGCAAAACACACTTTATTGGCTACATGTTACACCAATGTCTGGAAGTTTATCTCCGCTAATATTAAATAATGTGTGATGGAGTATAGTGGAGGGTGTAAGCTGCCAGCAAAAAAATGAAGCCGAAAAGGCGGGGCTTATGATGTACTCCAGGGACATGAAAAAATAGTAGGAGCCAATCACAGGCTACCTCCTTTTTTATTTTCGATTTGAATGACGCACTCCAAGGGCGCCTTGAACTCCAAAGGTGTTGTAACCTCACCTCTTTTTAGTTGACTAATTAAAAAAAAATTTTGATCATATTGTTGTTTGAAAAATTTTCTTTTTAAAATTTGTATGTTTAGAAATGAAAACCATCTTTTAAAATCTTATTTTTAGCGTGGTTTACCTAATAAAAATTAATTGAAAATACTTTTCTGGAGATACTGAAACTTTGGCGAACGTAACTTTTAAGAAAATTTATTCATTAATATTTAAAACTGTATTTTAAATGTACACATCTTGTAAAGTTGTTGTTAGTTATACAACAATGTAAAAAAATTACCCATTGATAGGACTCCAATAACATTTCTATAGAACAAAATCTGGAGGCCATCTTTCCATACGCCTAGGAGGATTATCAGGAAATGAAGGAGAAGCCAGATTACAATCAAGTGGGTTTGGGTGATTAGGAAGTTTATCGGGGAAGGATTGGTATCTGGTTCTGGCCAAATCGGTGACATGTATATAACTTTAAATAAAAAACATAATTCGCTATATATATGTAGAAAGGCAAATTATGAGAACTATTTTGGCGTGATAACAAAGGTCATGATCCAAAATATCGAACAAGATACATGAACATACGTACAATTTGTTTACAATAAATGGTATTATGTGTAGAAATTAGTTAATTTTTTTTCTGTAGCTCCAAATATGTTTTATAATACCAACCCGTAAATAAAATTACCTTTACGATTACCAATAACTGAGAGGTTTTTTAAAAATAAATTATCGAATAGTCTTTTTATTAGATTTTTTACTTTCAGGTCTTAAAAGTATGAAATTATGAGAAAGAGAATTTTAATTTATCTGCTGATTTGTGTCAGATATTCAAATAAGTGATTTTCGAACTTTTTTGTTATAATTTATTGCTTATTATCCTCTAAATTCCCTCCTCCTCTATTCCCATATTTCCTGATCCTGAAGTATTTCGTTATGAAATCAAATGATATGGTTAATTGCTTCCTTTGAACGTATATGGATGGAATATCTTAGCGTGAAGCACGGTTAACTCCTTAACAAACAACAGTACAGCGGTAAGGAAGTACAGAATATTGATGAGGATGAATCAACGTTTATTTAATTCTTTCCCTTTTTTATGTGATATAATTTTCAATTATACAATTCAGATTATAAAAGTAAATTTTGTAAATATTTTGTGTAACATTATTAATTAAGACTAAAAACTATACGAATACCAATCTGTAAAAGTGACAAAGTTCAGGAATAGATAAGACTTAGCCGAAATGTTGCGACAGTTTAACAATGAAAATAACGGTAAGTTGTTATAGGAATTAATTATTTTAACGGTTCAACTTCATTGCCGAGATTTTTTACCTGGACATTAAATGAAGTTCTTTTTACAGGCGTTCCAGATGCAGTATATTATCCTGACTCAATCCTATAATTCAAAAAGATAATGAAAGGTTCATAAAACCCGACAAGTGTTAAAACTGTGAATTAAAAAAATTTAGCTCAATTTTTATCCTACCGAAATATTAATGACAGGTCATCAAGAAATCGTCAGTAGAAATGACAAATGAGCAGCCTATATATCACTAGAAGGCGCTGTTAAAGGTTCGAAATGTATAATTTTCGGATATAAATATTAGGTTTTGGTGGCAGATGATTCATATTCGAAAACTAATATTTAGAAGAAGAGAAGGAAGGTGGAGAGAGCTCCGAAGGTTTAGGTTACATCAGAATCCTCTCAGATGGCAGTCCGAGATATTGACAAAACCAGTTCCAGCCTCGTTAAAGATATAGTCCGCAATCAGCCTTATCCGTCTCCTTGAAGAATTCGATGGATTGAATCGAATAATGAACTAGATTCGACTCCGTTACGTAATATCGATATTTATTGCTAACATCGACCCTATTAGCTGTACAAAAAATTGTAACGATTTGTTTCTGGAACGTTTCCGCTAATGGAGTAACATGTGTCGTGATGTTTGACTTTTTTTTTTTGTCGATACTAAATCTAAAAATTTAATATCTCAAAGATGGGTCCGATTTTTAATATGAGAAGTATAAATAGCATGAAATTCAGTCGAGTTTTGATTTAGAAATCATAATTCTTTATTCATTGTAATCTTCTCACCCGCTTAATTTAACAATGGAGTACACTGGTTTAATTCAGAATCATGTTTTAATGTTCAACATATATATTCAAATAACGTTTTATGCAGAATAATATTTAAGAACATTTCATGTTATGAGTCTTGCTATTTCATAATGTATCCTTAATTTAAATATCAATCGGAACAACAGAGGAAGGTGGTATATCATGCAAATCTTTAAAAACAGAATTTCATAAAAAAGGTTTAAAAAAAAGAAGTAAGAAGGATATAAATATAATACAAATAATTAAAAGATACTTTTCCACCTTGCTAAAATATAATTATTTTATCATTCTTCCTCTATTAACAAACACTATGTACTGTTCCAGGTCGGGCACATTTCAAGGCGCATTATAGGGTACGACATTGTTTGTTACATGTGTTGTAGAAAGGAATAACACAGATGGAGACCGAGCATAGAGCCACGAAGAACAGAGTTGTCCCTCTTGCTCTCCAGACCTGCGCGTTCTTTTCTTGCGGCTCAGTTTACGCTTGAAATAGAATTTAAAAAAATAGAATACATTCTCAATCAATTCTACAAACTTTCATTGTTGGAAGCTCTAGTTACTACTAATCAGCTGAGCTTTATAAACTAAGCAATACAATTCTTAGAGAGTGCCTCCATAGTTGGTGAATTCTGCATGGTTTTATCCGTCTCTTTTCTCACTATCCTTAAGTTTTAAATTAATATAATACATCCAATAAACTAGCTACTCAGTTAAGTAATAAAGAAACTCTTCTGTTTAACACCGGAATTTGAGTTGTAGTCCTAAAAAAAAAAAAAAAAAATGTAGTCCTAATAGAATGGACTAGAACTGTGGGGGGCAGCTAAAAACTCTAAGCAATAGGCAATACTTCTTGCTATGTGTTCAACAATACTCTACATCATGACTTTAATATCCCATTTGTATCAAACCCTATTAAATCCAAATTCATCACAGAAACTCACTCATCATCCTTATCCCGTAGCCCTATTCCTATCTAGAATTACCTATCCTAACAATCCTCTAGAAAGAATGAAAAGGCAGTGGTCCACAGACCTATTATAAACAATTATATTAGAGTTCTGGCAATGGCCAGATTTTCCACACAGTTCCTGAGCGTCTGCAGCTAGCGCCCTCACTCATCCTCCAATGGCTTTTAATAACAATAAAACAGTTGAAAGAGAAGCGCTGAAATATTCCGGAGTCCTGCCCTTTCCTCCACAAGGGGGAAGAGCTCAGTTCAGAGTTCCCCAGGATGAATGTGAATATTATAAATAGGAATGATTGTGTTAAAAATATTATTTTACTTTAATTTTGATTTTTTTTATTTCCTATTTTGTTTTATATTTTCGTAAATATAGTGTGAATAATCTCTTTGCATTATATAGCCTTTATCTAAAAATATGACAGAATATAATATTACACAATAAAAGAAAGTCCTAATAGAATACAATTATTGACGGATCCCGGAATTTAGATTTGCCAATTAGTGTAATAATAATATATTTCGTTTTTGGCACTTTTTTTACTATCCAGAAAAAAAAACATATTTATTTAAACAATTATAATAAATCTATTAATTATGTAGTTTGAGAAATACTCGATTCCGCCCTGAGGTTGACGGACGGATGATAGATTGCTCCCTCGATAGTACCATTGTTTACGCAAATCCTCCCCCTCTCGCAAGGTACCTAAGATTGAAACATCAGTAGAGATGGACAGTGGCCAGGTCCAGTATATCTGCTGCCCTGCACAATGGCCAAGGTCCCCTCCTGATCTGATAGAGTGACTCGCGATTTGTCACGGAGCTGGGGTACCAGTCCTGTATGACTACTCTGCTCCTAATCCAAATGTCCTTCGGCTCCTCCTCAACTTATCCTTTCACTGATATATTTCATCTACTCATTTGGAAATCGATAACAAATGGGACCGGCTGAAGGAATAATAACCACCATCCCCGGGTATTCTTCATCGCTGACCTTACTATCACTTTCTCGTTTTACCAGGAAACAATTAAGGATTCTTATATCTTCAATTTTTTGTTTTGTTTTTAAACCACACAAGTGATAATTATTTAAAAGATATATAGAGGCAAATATGGTAGTATGGAACTCTATTTTGTTTTTAATAATGATGAGTAAAAAATGTTTGTGGACGTGCTCAGTGAAGAACACAAATAAGTAAAACTATATTTATTAGTACCAACCTTTTAGCTAGAATATGAAGCCTTCATCAGGTCTAAGAACAGAAAACAAGATAACAACCATAATGAATAAATATATACACAAAAAGAAAACTATCTGAAATAAAGTGGTAAAAAAGGTGGAAAATAAAATGTATATGTAGGTAATTAAACAAGTAAATTAATAATTAAGAGATATTATTTTTATTTATTTTTATCAATGATTAAGTAATTTTGCTTACATATTTAATTACTTACATAAACGCTTTATTTCTCTCTTTTTCATCACTTTATTATTTTTTTTAAGTATTTTCTTTTTGTGCACATACTTACTAACTAGATTACCATATCTATTTTATAATTTGTTCTTTCCTCATAGTTAATTTAAATATTGCTTTCCTCATACAGCCTTTATCTTCTTACAATACTTGAACTGTATATGTCTTTCAATATAATTTAAGTATCTTTAATGTTGGTTATTTTCTTATTTTCTAGTCATTCTGTAATTTCTTTTATTTTTTATGGTTATCTTTTTTTTATTTTAAGTTAATATCTAATTGTAAGTAAATTTTATAAATTGGTGGATTTGCAAACTAAATTTATAGGTATATTAACCAAAGCATCATAACACTTTATTAAAAAAAATAAACTCCTATATTTCTATGTTCGACATCGTTCTTTTTCAGAATCAACGGACCACTGATTCATCTTTGACTTTTTCAAGGGTTTGCAAGCCAAAATCTAAAGCTCACTCATCCTGATGACTAATGGGTTTCTATAAATATGCTGAGGTAAACAAATTATTGGCGAATGGACGAGGAACATAGATAGATCTACTGAGGGATAGAATCTGCATAATTTAAAGGTCATTAATTTTAACTGCATAACATGGACCGTCCCTGGTTTGTTGTGATGTAATGATACCCAATTTGGTAGGGAATAACGCATGTATGTAATTAAATGGTAGTTATACCATAAGCCATCATTTTTACAATCAAGAGTTGGTGAATTAATCAATAGTAATTAAATTTGTAAATTACACAAGTGTTGAAAGTTCATAACATCAACATTGATTTTTTTTCTGCTAAAAGTGTTCATTAATTCAATGCCCTGCCTATTCAGTAACGGACATTAAAGATCACCTACGAGAAATTTACTACCATTTAAGGGGTAGCTCCGTAACCGATAGACCATGTTAATTCCAAATATACTCAAGATTCAATAAAGATAGCTTTAATTAACGGAGTCGAAAGGAAAAGTTATAAGTACGCCGGTTGTAGTATCAGCTTAGATCACCGGCTAGATAAATTACTTTTACCGTTTTGTTGACGGGGATTGGAAAATATTACACCATTGATGGATGAAAGGTATTAATTGACCGTATCGAGGAGTATAAATTACGGTAGATTCCAAATAGGCTACCAGAAATAGGACTCGAACAATGGTACCACCATGACGGGCCGAAAGGAACGAAGAATTGAAAAATTAACTAGGACGTGTGGTCGGGATCAGCTGATTACTTCCCCCGATTTGTCATGAGGTTGCAACAGCCCGGGGGAGCTAACGAAAGGTAGAAAGGCCCAAGGACTCCATCTACAGATAATTGCCAGTCTCACTTACATACTCTTGTGCATCTCGTGTCCCCGGCTCCTCCCTCCAAATCATTTCTCAAAAGATGAAAAGAGGGTTGGAATTAAATCTGACGATAGAACGAGAGGAAACTAGTGGCTACAAATTTAATATCGTGTCATGGATTATTGGTAGAAATTTTGCTTTTTATTGTGTTTAGAACTAGTAATGTCAGATTTCTACGGCTAGCTTGATTAACTAATAGTACAAGAGCCGGGAAGAAAAAAAGGCAGTTATCCCACCCTAATTTTTCATTACTTTAATGAAAACTAGGTATAATTACTAGTAAAAATTGATAAGTCTGCGAAGTATAGGTAGTGGGATTAAAAAATGGCGGATGTTTCAAAAACTTGAAAAAACATTATTTTTTCAATTAAATAATTTTATATCCAAAATAGTCTCAACACTATATATTTATTTATTTGTCCAACGTTTCGGCCCTTCCAGCCATCCTCAGGGACATCTAAACATTTAACAGCTTTATATTACAACTTCACTTTTAAACATTTACAATCACATTACTACTTATTACATAATATAACATACCTTCAACATA
>NW_027105730.1:486371-488342 GCF_000696795.3 Halyomorpha halys
ACCTCCCTCCCTCCCTCCCTTTCTCCCTCTCCAACTGTCCGTATCTGCCTTTCGGGTGTCCTTTGGCCTCCCCCCCTTTTCTCTCTCGTCATCCCATAGGCTACAGTCCATTCTGGGGGCTAAACAGTTTTCACATCCCCGTCGGGACGGCTTCTCTTTTGATGAACTAGATGTGTTTATTCTCCCTTCTCTTATATTTCTATGTCAACTCTTGGTTACTTCTGTTTCCCTCGATCGGCTTCTCTTTTGACGTCTAATATATTTTATCGCCTAGGTCCTCGAAGAAATCAGTAGTTTATTTGGGGAGTCCTATCTGCCCCTAGGCACTTTCATCCCTTGTGGCCAAACACCTGTGTGCATTACCGGAACTGTCCCAACAGGTGTAATCACACTTTCAAAAAGGACTGGCTGGCTAAAGACCCCTGCTTTAATTAAATTTACCTTCCTTTTTCTCTTTTCTCATACTGGTATATCACTTACATGGCACACCAGTTGTCTACAATTACTTTCCTAATTGAAGACAATTTTATTACCTTTAATCGAGCCTTAACATATCAACAATCATATAACAATTTCTTTCTTTTAAGTTTACAGTATCAATATTTTATCAGATTAAAAAAGCTCTACAGCTTCATTGACAATTATATTTTTGTTGGTGTTATATCATTCAATATCTAATCTAACTAATATTCATATAATAATAATTACGTTGAAATTTATTATAACATACGCACATATTATTCTGTGACAGAATTATTATTATTATTATTAGTGTGTTATTATTATTTATTATATTACCTACTTACTAATAGATCTCATTTAGTTGCCATTTGAAAGATCCAGAACATAGAAAGAAATAATTGGAAGAAAGTAAACGGCCCTTGTAATGTCGATAGATTCTAGTGAAGAAGAGATAATTGCAAACCATTATAGATAGAAAGAAAATAATGGTCTGGGTTAAGATATATTGGGGTGGACATTGCGTTGAAAGAAAAACGTTGCAATAATAAAAGATTAGAACAATTTTATATTTTCCAATAAGCACATTCTCATAGTAAAATGGAATAATTTTAAGCATTATACAGTCTTATCTTAATAGAGAATTCAAGACGCTGGTTATTTTCGAACATTCATTATTCATTAGTTAGATCTTATTATTATCAAGAAATATAAAAAAAAAATATGTTCAGTTAGACCATTCAATTAACAAAGGGAAATTAAAATATCACATAAGATTGAGTTTTTGTGGTTAAAACAATTATGATGAAATTAGTATTTTTAATTGATTTAATGTTAAAGTGAGTTTTGCGGTGAGCTTGTTTGGGCTCAACCGTTTCTGAAATGAGATAATCCTTCTTTTGATATATTGTTTAATAGAATATGCTTGGACAATCGCGACTTCAATACATTCTTGATCTGGCATATAATTTCCAAATATATCATAACTTTTACATCATCCTAACCCTCTATTCCGTTTCCTGTCTCTTGATCTTTACAAGCCCATCTGGTCACTTGAAAAAATGGAAATATAATTATGGGAGTTCAGTTAATGGATAGGAGAATCTAAGTTTGTAGCACTCTGCGTTGAACTGTATCAACAGAAAACGGAACCTTACGAAAACGAAGTCAGGGGACAAAAAAATAAAAAGAAAAAAAGAAAGCAATTTATATACATTATAATTGTCCATGTATTTGGCAAACGTTTTAATTTTTTTTTTCAGGTCGAAAAATAGTTTAGGAGCTTAAAAATGATATTTTTTATATTATTTCAAAATTTTTCGAGACCAGGTAATATTTATCAATTAAATAATTTAATATCCAAAATAGTCTCAACACTATATATTTATTTATTTGTCCAACGTTTCGGCCCTTCCAGCCATCCTCAGGGACATCTAAACATTTAACAGCTTTATATTACAACTTCACTTTTAAACATTTACAATCACATTATTACTTATTACATAATATAAC
>NW_027105730.1:489982-491361 GCF_000696795.3 Halyomorpha halys
AGCTATGTAATGGTCCATTTATACCATTTATAATTGGTCTAAGTGGATTTCCCTCTTTATGCAGTTTTATTAAGCCATACATTCTTGGGTGATTACATTTATTATTTATTAAGCTTTTCAATTCTTTCTCCGTAATCATTTTATTTTTATAAAGTTTTTCTACATAATTCTTTACTTGTTTTTTAATTTCTGGCAGCGAAGTTGTAATATAAAGCTGTTAAATGTTTAGATGTCCCTGAGGATGGCTGGAAGGGCCGAAACGTTGGACAAATAAATAAATATATAGTGTTGAGACTATTTTGGATATTAAATTATTTAATTGATGATATTTTTTGTTCCTATTAGATTAAGATCAATCATGTATAAGAAACTATATTTTAAATAACATATTTTCCTTAGCTTGTTGGATAGATATGGACAAGTGTTTGCTGGAACACTGTGTCTATGTGACGTACGGGATGTGGCTGACTTTGGTGTTGGTACCTGTTCTTGGAGCTTCCATTCTCGTCGTTTACATAGAGGTAAGTCAACACATTAATTGTTAATAGATGTTTCATTAGTACATTTTCCTAATTACTGTTTCATATGTAATTAATCCCCATGCATGTCACTAATCACTCTCGAATAAACCCATATTTTATTATTGTTTTCATAAGAGTAGTGAATTACTTAATTTTAATTAAGGGCAGGGTATAGAAAAGGATTAGTCGATACAAATAAAACATCGCAAAATTACATCCCTGTCCCTACTTCCCAATGCAGACTAATTCCCCGGAAAGGAAAATCGTTTTCAACTTAATTAGGGGAGGACTAACAGCGAAATATTTGTTTAAGAACACACATAATAATTTGGGCTCATTAAGTAATTTCATTAATATTTGGGAATTATCATTTTCCAATTTGCTGGGGAAATTTGATCGAATACAACAATTGGATAATTAATTATGGGCATTAAAATATCTCAACAACATGCAATAGCTTATCGATTTCGCTTCCTCCGTCCAATAGTCTCTGTCCACGCTCAGTATTATCCTATTATATTCATTGTAAGTAAATCCATTACAATTTAAAATTGAAACTAAATTACAATCCTCTAAATGAATGGACAAATGGTATCTGTCTGTTAGATTTTTGCTCATTATTTCAATTTCAGGTAAATTTTGATGAAAACTTTAAAAAACCTTATACAATATGCGCACATAACAACCTTCACTCACTACCATACATACGTTCCCAAGTTTTGAGTAGATTGGCAAGGTCTTGTTACTATTTTTGTAATCCCCCCCAAAAAAAAGTTCAGCATACAGGTAGAAAATCTCTCTCTCTCTCTCTCTCTCTCTCTCTCTCTCTCTCTCTCTCTCTCTCTCTCTCTCTCTCTC
>NW_027105730.1:491411-492672 GCF_000696795.3 Halyomorpha halys
TAAGACAAATAATAATAATTTATACTTTTATAATTAATTTTTATTTAAATTTATAATTAAGTATTCACAGTTTACATTAACTAATAAAAAAATTCATTTATCCAATGACATTTAGATTATAGACTGGCATTCGCCGTATCATAGAGTACCAAAGGATTTCAAGTTAAGTGATTATAAGGATTTTTAACGATTTTTTATCAATCAAAAATTTTAATTGAAACATCTCTATCGACGCTCTATAATTAAAGAAAAAAAAAGTAAACGGTACAGAAATGGTTGAGTGAGGGGAAGACAACACTAGTCAATCTAGCAGAAACAATTTTAATTTCTAGTAGGAGATTAGGAGATAACAATAGTTCAACAATACCAGCATCATCTTAAAACGCAGCATCATCTTCTTAAAGCTCCCAAAACGCAAAATTAAAATCTGTTCAGTTTTGTAAGGAAGTACTGTTACTAGATCAACGGTTGTGCAAGGAGGTGATTTGGTCAGTTCCACGCTCGACCGCCAGATTTTTACCCAATTGAGGGTAACCAATTTAAGAGTCTTGGTGGAACCCAGGAGGGCTCCAAAACACACAATAGTTGACTCACGGCTACAGTGTAACAGAAAAATATTTTCTGCCCAGCCGGATTCGAACCTGGGTCCTTGGAATTAGTAGCCACGCGCCTTACCCGGGGCTACCTGCGCTCTCCCCTTAAAACTTCTACTCTCATATTATAATATAAAGAAAATCTGGAATAATTGATATTGGAAATGGCTGTTCTATTCTAATTATTAGTATTATGAACTAATGTTTCCTGCTAATAGATATAAGAGGGAAAGGTTATAGCTTCTCTTTATAATGATCTAGTATTCAATATTGCATTTTGACACTAAAAAGGATAAGTTGAAAATGAATGATAACAAATTTGTAAACATTTGAACTAAACTATCTTGAAAACTATAAATCGGAACTGCATCCTGTAAGTGAGGAAATTGTTTAGTATTTGATTCTCTTTGTAATAAACAATAATACAAAATTGTAACTTGACACTACACCGAAATAGAGGAAGTTGGGCTTTGGGGCTCCACTAAACCATCAAATTCCTCCAGAATCCAATCCTTACAGTCCAAAATCCTTCGTTAAATCCTTAATGCTCCTTACTTTGTCACAAATGAAGTCATCCATCAGGACCTCAATATTCCATATGTTGCCGATTTGGCCAGAACCAGATACCGTTCCTTCCATAATAAACTTCTCAACCACCTAAATCCACT
>NW_027105730.1:497257-497596 GCF_000696795.3 Halyomorpha halys
GAGAGAGAGAGATTTTACCAAATCATTGACACTACTCTAAATGAATGATATATAATTGTCAATGAGGTAGAGACAATTTATCAAATTATTTTCCTGGTCTACGATGATCAACTAAGCCAAACATCAGTCAAACCAGGCAAAAAAAAATTAGAGCGCTTTACAATGTATCGCCTAATGATGGGCTAAGTAATTTAATATTGCTTTTATATTTAATTTATTATTGCTGTTTTTAGTTTGTAATTAGAATTTATTAAATAAATCAATTTTATATCCAAATCAGTCTCAACACTTTATTTATTCATTTGTCCAACGTTTCGGCCTTTCTAGCCATCTTCAGGG
>NW_027105730.1:497925-499130 GCF_000696795.3 Halyomorpha halys
AATGAAACCGCATCATAACTTAACACGATTTCATCCTCTTCTATTTCAATTTTATTTAGTTTTTCTTTTGCTTCTATTACATTAATTATATCAATATTTTTATCTTTATAAACATTTTTAAAGCTATCTTTAAAAAATTTTTATAAGTTATGTAATGGTCCATTTATACCATTTATAATTGGTCTAAGTGGTTTTCCATCTTTATGCAGTTTTATTAAGCCATACATCCTTGGGTGATTACATTTATTATTTATTAAGTTTTTTAATTCTTTTTCCGTTATCATTTTATTTTTATAGAGTTTTTCTACATAATTCTTCACTTGTTTTTTAATTTCTGGCAGCGGGTCTGTCCTAAGTTTTCTATAAGTGCTATCTTCATTTAGTATCATTTTTAACTTCCTATCATATTCCTTCTTTTTTTATTATAGCAACTTTTTTAGTCTTGTCCGATTTTATAATTAAAATATGAGGATTTTTCTTTTTAAATTTGGTTAATGATCCTAAATCATTTTTCCATATATTGAAAAGTTTATTTATAGCATTATTATTTTTATTATTTAATTTGTGTTTTTCAATAAAATTTCCAATTTTTCTAGTTATTCTAATGTTATTTCTGAGGCTGTTTTTGTGGTTTTCACAGGTGTCCATATCTTTTAAAACGATTTCTAAATTAGTTATCATTATAATTATATCCCTCCTAATATCTTTGGGAAATACATTAACATTGTCACCAAGACTTAGAAATTTTTTTATATTTTTTGGAATATCTATATCTGTTAGATTCACTACTAAATCCATTTCATTCAATTTCTCATACTTGTTTACAATGTTCTGTTTTGTAGAATTAGTATAGTATTTAAAATGTTTGCCAACATTGTTGCTCGAGATAAAAGTTCTGTTTAATTCCTTATCCAAACCTACTTTGTTATATGTTTTTTAATTTTAATTTTAATAAATAAATAAATAAATTTGGGATACAAACCTTAAAAAATTCAAAAATAAAATGGAAAATAAAATAACAAATAATAAAGCAATTTTGAAGAAATATTATGGATTAAATTATATAAAAGGTTTATCGGAAGATATTCAGAGATCCTTTATAGATTATGATGTGGAAGAATACTCTTTATGTTATAGACCTAACAATAAAATTAAAAAGTATTATAGTGTACTGTAAAGGACAAAATTGAAATAAAATGTCAATC
>NW_027105730.1:499180-502661 GCF_000696795.3 Halyomorpha halys
TTTTTGTATTGAAGGTATGTTATATTATATAGTGAATAATAATGTTATTGTAAATGTTTAAAAATGAAGATGTAATTTAAGCTGTTAAATATTTAGATGTTCCTGAAGATGGCTAGAAAGGCCGAAACGTTGGACAAATGAATAAATAAAGTGTTGAGACGGATTTGGATATAAAATTGATTTATTTAATAAATAAAATATTATTTTATTTCTTGAATTTGAACTAATTTTCATAATTATATTTTTTGATCGTTTTTTAATAAATTTTGTGTTCATACAAGCCAGCATTGATTTTTTGTACTTTTCCCAGAAGCCATCTATCAATATTCGCACTGATATATTTCGAGTCTAATCGTAGCTACACAAAAATGGCAAGTAAACACAGGACGGGATAACTTGTAGTTGGCGTCCTTGAAAAGAACACAATCTACGAGTTATCTTGTAGTTGGCAGTCAACGTGTTAATGAATAACTTTAAAAAAAAAAGTTATTTAAAAAATACATTTATCCAAATAAATGTACACAAAGAAAATATATTCCCAATAAGTGTTTATAGTATAGTAAACTGCATAATAATACTGTTCCAATAAATACCTGCAATGCCTCCTTGGGAGGTATCATATCGGAAATCTTCATGCAAATGTCCATCATATGCAATTTTCCAATGTAACCTAAAAAAACAAATCAGAATTTAGCATCAAATAAACATTATAAATTATAATTATACTAAAAACAAACTTCATTACATCAAATAGTTAATATATATGGTTATTATTACTAAATATAGTTAATATTACTTTTTAAGCCATAGTAAAAAAGATTAAATGTAATACACAAAGAGTCCAAACATTATAATGACTAATTCAAAACAGAAAAAACTTAAGGTTTTTTTAATCAGAAGATGAAGAATGAAGCTAATGCAACTTATAGAACATGAAACAATTAGATATCTATCCTTCATCTCCCTAATACATACAAAGTATTAGTGATATCACGAAAAACATCATTATTCATCTAAACAAACAGTTTACTTAATAATTTATAAGCTTGTCTCACTGAAAAATATCACTTCACTTTAATAGTTAAACGATAAGGCTCAGCTATCCATAAAGATATATCTACCTAGAATTGTACTCACTAAGATAGAACACTAGCACTAGTGGATTAAAAAGAAAAAATTTACAGACATTACTTGTATGTAAGTGAGTAATTACAGGCTAAAAATACACTCATCTGATCTAAGAATCTATAATATAATATTTGTTCATGTAGGGCCAGCAATAAATTTAGAACAAACGAACAGGATCCTTGGTTTGTAGTTCTCTCACGTATAAAGAGTGAAATATAGAATATAGATAAAAACTTATTCACCATTATAGCTATCTCTAGAATTAAACTGGTTGAATTACGTAGTGTTATCTCAAAAATGGTAATCTTAAGATTTTTTTTTAAAGAAGAAAATGCACGAAACAGAGTCTTAATATCAACGGTCCTAAAACAGGTCTTAATGTCTGCATCAAAGTCCTTAAAATTTGAGTCACCTAGTATCAATACACTGACTTACCACGGTTCCATTATTTTAACACCTTGTTTGTCAAAATTCATTACTCCTGGGAGCCGTGAATATACAGTACTGAATTATATAAATAGATAGACAATTATACTTTTTGTTCTTAACAATCGCCATCGTGATTTTTTTTTACAACAAACAAAAGAATTTGGAGCTTAAATTCAAAGTAAACAAGGTGGATATATTAGTAGTGTAAACAAGGATTTAGACCAATGGAAAGAAGAAATAATATTCATTACTTCATAAAATATAAAACATTCTAAATTATATTACTTATATTACATAAAAGGATATAGGAAATATGAAAAGGAAGTAACTAACTGTCTTAATAGAAAATCAGTGAGTTCTCTCATACTCCATCATCATCTGTGTCAGGTAGTAGGGTCAGTGGGCTACTTAGTAATTAGAAGAAGAGACATTGAATACTAGTACAAAACCTTTACTTACCGAAATTCATCTTTAAATCCCATTTCCTCAGTAGCAGATTGTTGAACAGGTATACATGTTGCAGGTTTAGTCTGTGTTTTCATGCAAGAATTAAGAACTACCTTCCTTATAAGAGATGGATCTATCTTGTCAAGCTTAAAATTTATTGTCTTACTTTCTGAAAATACAAGCCATTCAATCAATATAAATTAATAAAATGAGACATCTTCATTCTTTTATATACGTATATATTAAGCAAATAATACAATAAACCAAAAAATACAAATGAGTTAAATATTAACAAAATTTAAAACTTATTCGTTTTTATTTTACTTTCACTTACTTATATATAGCATATATAGTGTTAAAAAAAAATATTGCAACCGCATAAAATTTTTCTAATTCCAGTTTCAATGGAAATATAAGCTTTGAGATCCTCTGAGTAGAAATAATCAAGTCTCACAAAAAGGTCTGTGTAAACAGACTAGACTAGCTCAAAAACAAAAAGTCGTTTGAAACTGAGTATTGAATAAATGGATATAATAATTAACCATAAATATGGTTTATTATTTCTGTCATACTTTAGCAAAAGAAAAATATTGAAATTTTGGAATAGGGAATATTATTTCTGATCAAGTGTTCATTGTTGACCGTAGATTAATATGTGGAGAATCAATGATTACTTATTGGCACAAATTAATAGTTTTTGTTTATTTGCTGACCACACCCCTAACTATCTTCTCCCCAAATTATCATTTCTGTTAAAATCTGAGTTTGTCAATCTGTCAAGCGGAGTTTATGAATCAGTCATTAGGAAAATTAGTACCGGGAAAGTATTACCACAATAAATAATATAAAAATATCTGTTCTGAAATGGGCAAGGATTTTCAACTCTTTTTTTCAAACTTTTTTGCCAATAGAAATTACCTGTGTGCGTAAGTGGTATAGTTTCTAATTCATCTGAGTGTAGTTGATTCTTATTTTTTTTTTGTTTCTTTTGAGATGTTTTTGGTTCATTTGTCTTTTCCTGGGAAACCTCTCCTTCTTCTGTAGTTGCTTCTAAAAATCTTAAAAAATAGTTTCATGATTATTTAAATTCAGGAAATTGAAAGGAATATCAATAAATCAATTCTGACCATGAAAATTGCATGCGATGTACTTACTTTTCAGCTAGAGAAAAGCTAAACTGTCTAACCCAATTATACATGAGATCGACCCTTCTGCAATAGTAGGTTGATGTATTTTGTACAAGCAGCGCTGCTTCAGTGAAGTTGATGAATACTGTGCCAGGTTCATGGATATGTTCAATGTAGATATCCAGATACTAAAAAAAAATTACAAAAAATAAATAAATAACTACTGAGGTACTCATCAAATTTTAGAGAAATGGTTTTTAAAGGATATCATCAGGTCAATAGAAAAAATAGTTTGCAACCAACCATTTATTTACTGCTAACATTTCGACCCACAAGGCAGGTCTTGTGTA
>NW_027105730.1:502711-508581 GCF_000696795.3 Halyomorpha halys
ATAATGCTTTTCTATTTTATCCGCGTTCTTGGTGGTATACGCAGCCAAGAATACAACCGTTTCTGTTCACTTCTCAGATAATGAAGCCGAAACGCGATCGGGAAGATAAAGCGGTCTCGTTTTTTATTATTTGAGTAAGATTTCTAAATTGTTCCTCTTCTCTCCTTTAGTTATTCATAAAACTCTTAAATATTTTGTATTTTTCCGTAAATTATTATTATTACCATTAAGAACTGGTTATTTTTTTCAAATATGCCAAATTGAAATAGCTTCTGAGGAAAATTTTTAAAAATACATTATTTAAGCCCTGCCAGACTATTTCAATGAGGATAAGACCTTTGTGGTATTGAAGTGCCATTTCATTATTCACCCGATTGATTCAACATTATTTGAGTCGTTTTAGAGAAAATAGATTCTATAAAGTTGCTCTCACGTCCCAGGAATATATCCGTCTACAATATGTAACTTAGTTTTTGAGCTAGCCAGTTCACAAACAGATCAATTGCCTCGGCTATTTGGACTCAAGGGACATCAAAACATGTATTTCTGTCCAAAACTATAATTCGAAATTTTTCGCGTTCCCATTAATTCCCCTTAGTATATCTACTCTATGGCTGAAGGCTGAAATAGCAGTGATTTTCTTACCAGGTGGACTGTGCCAGGCAACTTTATAGGGAATATTCTGGTTAATAATTTATTAAAGCATCGCTAGGATAATGCTGGAACCGTACGATAGGATAATGCTGCCCGTACGCTAGGATAATGCTGGGCCCGTACGCTAGGATAATGCTGCTGGGACCGTACGCTAGGATAATGCTGCTGGGACCGTACGCTAGGATAATGCTGGGCCCGTACGCTAGGATAATGCTGCGACCGTACGATAGGATAATGCTGGAACCGTACGATAGGATAATGCTGGGCCCGTACGATAGGATAATGCTGGGACCGTACGATAGGATAATGCTGGGACCGTACGATAGGATAATGCTGTTATATGTATGTATAGTTGACCGTAAAAATTGATATATAGGGAGATGGTCAGGGTTGCGGTCAATAGTGAAACAAAAATAGTTTACAACTATTTATTTTCCAACGTTTCGCCCCACTTTGCAGGGCTTCATCATGTAAAAAATATCATAATAAAATATATTATAAAATAAAATATAAATAATACCATGTAAAGATAATGCTGTTAATTTTGCTTTTGACGACGCTGTGATTCTCCTTCATATAGTCACATATATTTTAAACTAATAAACCAAGCAAAGCCTACAACTAGTTTGCAACTATCGCCAATAATAATATAAACTACCAACAAATAATAAAAACAAAATTAAATATTTAATTAAAATAAAAACCAATAATAGTATAAATAATTAGGTGTTAATAGTTGACGTAAGATAAGATGGTCGGAGGTTCTCACCGTACTCAAATAAAGAAAAACCTATTTCCGTTGTTTCGACCAGAATTTCAGATCGTCATCAGGGCTAAAAAAACAAAAATAGGTAACAAAATCGCTCAGAGAAACATAAAATAAAAAGGTTATAATAAAAAACCAAAAAAAAATTGGAAATAAACATAATGATTTTTTTTTAAATAATTTATTTATTGATATTTACAACTGTACACACATATGTACAACAAGTAAATTTGCTGTAGGTGACATAGTGACATGATAAAAATATGTGGAGAATCTACCCACTAATAGAACTCCAATAACATTTCTAGAGGAGAAGATCTCGAGGCCATCTTCGTTTCAGACGCCTTGGCGGATTATTAGGTAATGAAAGAGAAGCCAGGTTAGAAACAAGTGGATTTGGGTGGTAAAATGAATTAAGTAGAAATTAGTATATTAATGAGAATAGAGGTAGATAGTAGAAGATTGATAGCAATAGAGATAATATGATAGAAGTAAAAATTATACAAAAAAATTATGGAAAATTATAAAACAGAAAGTTTTGAAGAAATGAACGTAGTGAAAGGTGTAGAAGAAATTGTAAATGATGAGTAATCAACTTAAGATAATAAAATATTTAAGTAGTGTCTAAAATAATGAAAGGCGAAATGTTGGCACAAATAGATAAGTTTTTGTCTATTTCTGTTTAATTGCTGGCCATCTTTCCTCATGATAATACAAATAAAATAAAACTTATACCATTCTTAGTAAAGAGTATCATTACATTCATACTTATCCATACTATGTAGTGGCTGGCCACTATATAGCATGTTGGCTGTACATACAGATCAACATAAAGTGAAGAGGTTGACTAACTTATAACCATAACATTTAGGTATTAGACTGACAGTTCATTATGAAGTGCGAAGGCTAGGCAATCAGATCAACGTCAGGAGGTGTACTCTATTATTCCATGAGTCAACCCTGTTGGTTAGACGTGTCCACCCAGCCTCATAAAGTAGGCAATCTTAATCAGATTAAAATCTGGCAGTTGAACGTGGTCATATACAAATCCCCTCCTTTTCAGACTTACTGCCCTTATAAGGGTGACATATTAGTTTCAAGTAAGGAAAACATTTTATTTTATTCCCCCAGTTCTAATTTATTTAATTAGATCCAGTTCGAGCCCTAAACCACTGCCAAGTTTCGTTGAGTTGGGTTGAAGTAATTTATTTTTTCAGATAACTTTGGCCTTTGAATTTTGTGCCAAGCAATCTTATTTTCCGATTATTTCGAAAATTATTATATTATTACATATTCCAAAAGTTACTTGAGGCGCTAAAATCGAATATCAACTTTCATTCCAAAAAAATCTTTCACCGAACTTCGATAGCTCAATCTGTCGAAATTATTGCAATACTAATATTGAAAAACAGTAATTTTTTTTGTTCTATAAGACCTGTTGATATTTTATAGAGGATATTATTATGATAATATTATAGATAATCTTTTGTTTAATATATTATTTGAATAGTAATTCCCGACAAACAAAGAAAAAATAATTGAATTCAAACAATTATTAGCGAATCCTATCTAACCTTTACCCGTATTGAAAAAAAAGACGTAGAAATTAGGCAGGTTCTGTTGGAATTTTGCTTCTTCTTTATTATAATTTGAAAGCTGTTCACCGAACATTCTAAATCATAATTGTAATGATAGTTAATTGCCTACATAGATCCTTATTGGACCAATATTAGTAATACGAGATGAAATGTTATATATGTTATATTATATTGCATATTATTATAATACAGTTTTATTATATATTGTTAGTGACCACTGTGAACTCAATTGCTGTAATGAGCAATGAACACAATCATTAATCTAATCTGTAAATAAAAATAATAACGTTTGTTTAATTTAACTGAATATATTAATTTATTTATAACTTTCAATAGTGTTGTATAGTCTGATGGTGTTTACATCGGGACCTGCTCGTGCTATACTGCAGGTGTCCCGAGTGTAATTTTATGAATCTGATAAATTAATAGTGTGGAACAGGGGGGCTGAAAATTGTGAGACACTTTCTGCTCATAACATGCATATATTTTCCTTCTATTTGTAAAAGTATTAATCTCTGGAGGGGCAGATGATGTTAGTGTGTTAGGTTTTAATAGATCTTTATCTATAATATTATAATAAAGGAACATGGAGTCTCATGAGTTATATTGGCTTATCTGGTGACGTCTCCTAGCCGCTTCCCTCGTCTAGGTGTGCTGTGGGCGAAATGGTGAAAACCATGTTTCCTCGCCGTGGTGTCTGAAAAGACGTCTTCGTACCTCCGTGGCTGGCCAGCGTGTCCTGGACTCCGGCGTAATGGCCAGGTCCTAGCTTGTATAGTGCATAGGCTGGGGCGGCATTGCAGTCGCAGCGTCTTCGGAGCCTTCCGGTGTCCGCGGAAAGGGGGGGCATCAGAAAATGAGACCCCCGACCCCGACTTTATGTAAATCCAAAAAAGAATGGTAAAGATCGGATTACTTAAATCCGACAGTTGGTATAACACATAGAAGAGATTCAACTCTCCTTTATGTGGTTGTGATATCATTAAAATGATAAATATCATAGAAAGATACCCAGCATCCGTTAAAATATAATTATATTCATATATCTGCGAATATAATTACTAACTTTTATGTTTCAGGAATGGACAAAGAAGTACTTGAGGTAGTTCTAAGGAAATCGTTAAATGACAGTAAAATAAAGCGAATAATCGAAGTGAGATCGGAGCCAGCGTTACCAAAAGGAGAAAACTATGCTTCGACCATTCTCAGAATTACAGCGAAAGTAGTTCTTGGGAATGGGAGGACAGCCACGAAGAGTTTCATTGGGAAGAAGCAGAACACTGGAGAAGCTGCGGAACAACTCAGCAACGATTTCAAAATGTTTCAAATGGAAGTATCTGTAGGTATTTCAATTTCCATACACCCACTCATAAAGATAGTTATTGGCCGAGTCATTATTCCGTCCATCTTCGTAGGAGTAGTAATTTTTATGACCATTTTCTAAAATATATAGGAAGATGGTCAGGGTTGCGGTCAAAGGAGAAACAAAAATAGTTTACAACTATTTATTTTCCTGTATAGGAAGATGGTCAGGGTTGCGGTCAAAGGAGAAACAAAAATAGTTTACAACTAGACCGCAACCCTAACCATCCTCCTATATATTTTAGAAAATGGTCATAAAAACTACTACTCCTACGAAGATGGACGGATTAATGAACAGATGTGTCAATTTACATAATATCTACAATAAATTAAATTTTCTCAATATTTTTATAGATAGTAGAATGTGGAAGGAGTAAGTCACTGATTTGTTAATAAATATTTTAAAAGATTATTAAACGCAAAATATTTTTAATTATAATAAATTTGACGCTTAACAGGTATACACTAACATCCTCAGGGAAATGGACTATTTGATGGAGGAATTTGGAGATACAGAAGGCCCACTCTGGTGTGAATTCATTCATTACAATCAGTCTGGTTCAACAATAACCCTGGAGGACTTGAAGGTAACTATCGACAGCATGAGCCGCTAATTGATGTTGTAGAAATCTATTATGTAAAAATATTTTCCAGGCCTCAGGATTCGCGACCGTCAAGCGTACCGAAGGACAGAACCTAGAGCATGCAAGACTGGTCCTCAGGAGCCTTGGGAGATACCACGCGATGGGCAAAGTCTTGGAAGACAGAGGACTCATTTCCAAAGATAATTATAAACAGTTCGCAATGATATATGATGAAGTCCACTTTCAGAATACACTATATGCAGGGATTCGTGCTCTCGTGAAGGGAATGAGAGAAGGATGGGGAGAAGAATGGTAAATATTTAACAACTATTTATTGATAACAACGTTCTGGCCCATATTTGAGGCCTTCGTCAGGGCTGTCAGATTGAAACAGAGATGGTGTTGGGGTCAACCGTTGGTTAAAGATATTAACTGACCACCACCAGGACTATCTTCCTACAATCTACTTCGTATGCTCAACTATCTTCTTCCAATATAAACGGATTGAATAAATAACCTCAGTAGATAAGAGAACAAATATTTATCCAGTTTGAAAAAACATTTACATTCTAACATGTACTGTCAGAAATTCAAACAATTTAGAAAAAATAAGTTTTAACAAATTAAGTCGTAGAATGTAATGAAAAATGACAAAAAACGCATAAACAAAAGGTGTATTATAACACACAGTTTGATTGTTAACTTAGCGGGCACATGCGCAATGTGTTTTTCAATATCACTAGTCAGCTTTTCTATATATTTTCGCACCATTATAGTTATTAGATACTTAGTTTTTAAATTTAACTTAACCCCAGGTCTGCTCTATAAACTTCTTCAATTCCTACCCCCAACATATTTCCTTATAATCCGCTCCTACCTCACTGATAGAACCTTTAAAGTAAATCA
>NW_027105730.1:508631-509771 GCF_000696795.3 Halyomorpha halys
TGTGCTAACTTCCTATACTTGGGCTGATGTAAGGATTTCGCAAATAAATAGATATTTTCAAATCTTAACCCCTTTGAATCATAAATTAAACTTAGCATAAGATTAGTTTTACCACAATTGGAAGGACCGCATATAAGACAACTGATCGAATCAGGGAAGAGTAAGCCGTGTCTAGATTCTTTCTTAATTGGAGCACTACCGTCCAGGTTTTGTATATGGATCGTAGTGTGTTGCTTTACCAAGCGCATGATGGAAAATGACAAGAATAGCTCTTTCGGTTCTCCTTTTATACTTTCCACGGAATATAGAAATAGGACTGCCAAACATAATCGGAGAGTTGGAGCATATAAAAACGAAGTTTGGAGTAGGATTGGTAAGGACAATGGCAACTCCTTCAGAATATTCCTCCCAACACGCATAGCTGATAATAATGACGTCACTTATCCTACTCCTATAAGTAATTTATTAGTGATTCAAAGTTTCTTCACATCGAACGAAAGATTTAACTGATAAAGATGATAATCGAGACCAATATCGGTGTTTATGTTTGAGGTATTGCCTGTTCAAAATGCAATCTTTAGGAAATTAAATGATGCTATGTTGATATCCGCTGAGGAAACTAAAATACAAAGTATTA
The DNA here is from genome assembly GCF_000696795.3 of Halyomorpha halys. Classification (NCBI taxonomy): domain Eukaryota; kingdom Metazoa; phylum Arthropoda; class Insecta; order Hemiptera; family Pentatomidae; genus Halyomorpha; species Halyomorpha halys. The sequence continues at coordinate 509,269 of NW_027105730.1, forward strand.
TAGTTCAAAGTCGAAAGTAATAAAAGATAAGAGAGATTAAAAAAGTGCTACATAGTAACAGATCTATTTATCTCCAAAATGACGTACGGAGGTTATAATGTAAGAAGTCTACCTACATACCACCTTCGATGGGTGGTGGGAGGTAAACAAAATAAAAATAAAAATGACGTCCGAGCACACGCAGCCCCTGGTGGTGATGACTTAAAAGAGGGCGTGGCCTACCACGTGAGTGGTTAAGGGTGGGTCGAGCCGAACATTTGAATTCAAATCTCCCGCCATGTGACGTCATCAAAATGCTGGCTTCTGATTGGCTGTTCACGGAAGAGCCTCAGCTCGCCCGTATTCCCACTACTGCCGATGGTGCTGCTATCTAGCGGTCACCGTCTGAACTAACACCGCAGCGCTCTGGTGACAAGTCGAGGAAGTGCACTAGCTCGCCCATACTCTCACTACTTTTGTACTAATTTGAATTTTATTAATACACTTGTAAAATTTGAATTTTA
>NW_027105730.1:509821-511134 GCF_000696795.3 Halyomorpha halys
TTAATGTTTGAAGTATCACCAATGGGTGGTTCCTTCCCAAGATTTTCAAGTGTATATGAAACATACTACATATTTACCTATTGTATTATTTTGTATAGTTATAAATTACATAGAATAAATAATTTTTACAAATATATATAAATTTGCACCCCACATTCAACTATTAAAAAATTTAAAAAAATAAACTAAAAAAAAACTTAACCCATTTTTGAGCCTTTCAGTTCACAAATTAATTAACTCCTAAGAATCTTTCATAGTATTTTCAATATTCATTTCATTATAATTTAATATTCAATAAATTGTTAAGAGCAATTATATTTTAATCTTTTTATATAGTTTTAAAGAAGAAAAATGTTAATATTGTTGATTAATTAATTATAATAAAAATACTGAAAATTGTAAAAAAACAAACAATATTATTGCTGCCTCAATAATAATTTATTATACAGTAAATAAATTATAGAAATAAATTCATAAATTAAATTTGAAATGTTTTGTATTAAAGGTAATTATTGAAATAGAAAAAAACAAATAAAAATTAAAAAAATTTTAGAAATAAAAATTTTTGTAATATAAAAAAGTGGCCAAAAATGGAGTGTTCTCGCTTCAAAGTAATGTGCCACAACTGAAATTATGTCAACTATACCGTTCGATTAATTTTCATGCGAACTTTATTGTTCGACGGGGCGGAACGCCACAGCGTTCTTTGACAGAGAGTTGATAAAAAAAAATAATAATGAACTCCTAACGAACCCGTAGGATTGAGCCAATACCAGCAATCACCCTCTACATACATCCTTCCAGTGATGCACCTCCAAACCCAATTCTTCTAAATAAGTTTTTAGGCAATCCTCCCATCTACGTTTCGGTCTAACCTTCGGACGTTTACCCGTCGGTTCAGTGTTTATTAACATTTTAGGGATGTCGCAATGCCATAACTTAAGAATTATATTTACTGGGTGTAGCGCCCTTAATTCAGTAAAAAAAAGAAATGCATATTAATTTTTATTTATTTTTTCAGGAGTGAATATGCAAACAAACTAAGTCAAGTATCTTTCAAGGAATATCTAAAAAGGATAAAAGACTGTGGAAACTTCGAAGACAACACTTTTCAATGTCTCAACCATGGCGACTGTTGGAGCAACAACATGATGTTCAAAGACGATTGGGAAGGAAAGCCCATTGAATTAAGGTAAAAAGTAGCTTTTGCGTATTTAATGTAATTTAATTTTGTAAGCCTACTAGATAATGGGGTAGTGGAATAGTTCAGTGGGAAAGAGACAATCCTGAAGAGCTCTCTCAATATAGTTAAT
>NW_027105730.1:517234-520677 GCF_000696795.3 Halyomorpha halys
TCACGTGACCAGTGGTTAAGGTAGGGTCGAGGCTCAAAGGTTAAGGTCACGGGAGTGGTTAAGGTTATGTCGAACTAAATTTAAATCTCCCGCCATGGGGTCACGTAACCAAATACTAGCCTCCCATTGGCTGCCTAATGATCACGTGACAGGCCACGTGAGTGTTTAAGGGTAGGTCTAAGTAAAAATTTAAACCCCCCCCCCTCATAAGTTACGTGACCAGTGGTTAAGGTAGGTTCGAGGCTAGGGTTCAAAGTCCAAGTTCACGCGAGTGGTTAAGGCTGGTTCGAGGCTAGGGGTAAAAGGTCAATTTGACTCATTGACACTGTCCCAGAACCGGCTTATTATCCCTACTGTGAGTCCTAGCGTGGTACCACCACAGGTTCTGACGATACGATTAAAGGAGTAGGAAAGAGGAGGTGGCCATCAGGAACTGCCGCTAAATAAGACGCATCAGTTCGTAAAAAAAATATTTGAAAGAATATACTGAATCTATAAGTGCTTATTTGCTATGTCGCAAGAGGGAACCAGTTCATCAGCAGCTCTAGAGTAATGATTCTTTTAAGAATGTAAAGACTCGGCCTGTAAGAAATTACTTTACTGTGAATTATTAAAAAAAAAATATATATATATATAAAACAATAATAAATCAATATGATACAGTATTTGAACAAGGATGGGTGGTGCTCTCTGTTGGGAAGCAATGAAGATATTAGTTCCGGCGGTCTCTCATAGGTAGCATCGTTATTGCGTCATACGATAAATCAAGCGGTTAAACTCAGATTCTGACCACATCATTTTTAAACTCGGTATCCGTAGCCCAATTATATTATAGATTATGTAACAAACAAAATTAATTATATTCAGGTTTCTTAAACTTTACCAAAGAGATCAGATACAATATCCACGTTTACTGATAGATGTACTCACTTGGGAATGACACAGATCAACCTATTACCAGTCACATTGAACCGGTGAGACCAATGATCTAATTGTGTCGAAGTGGTGTTAGAATGTTGCCTCTTCTTACCTCAGAGAGCAATTATTGGATTGTAGTGAATAGGAGCAGTTGTAGCAGTTGAGTATAACCATGAGTACTTATAATAAATATTGTTTAAAACGTTTAGGAATGAACAATTATTTAACTATCCTAAGGCAATTTGAAGATAGGGAGTACATATAAAGTGTTTAAGAATTACTTTCTCAAAATGCTACCGATCTATTCACTGTCGCTGAAAGGTAATTAAATATTCTATAAAAAAAAATCCGGCGCGTGCGCACATAGCTTACCAACAACATACGTAACTTACCAACAACATACATAGCTTACCAACAACATACATGACATACCAACAACACAAATAACTTACCAACAACGTACATAATTTACCAACAACATACAAAACTTATCAACAACATGCATCACTTACCAACAACATACATAGCTTACCAACAACAAACTTAACTTACTAACAATATATATAGCTTACCAACGACATACAGAACTTACCAACAACATACATAACATACCAACAACATAATTAACTTACCAACAACATACATAATTTACCAACAACATACACAGCTTACCAACAACGTACATGATTTACATACAAATTTAAAAATATATATAACGAAACCATTTTCACATAGATTTATAGGAAAATTGAAAGGCCGTCTCCAGCTTAGAGATAAGAAAAACTATAAAGAAAATTTAGAGAAGAGCAGAAAATAATACGCATGAATACTGGAATAGTTCTAATTAATTCTGTCTTTTTAAAAAGCATTTCATATCATTTATATTCTGCGTTTTCTAAAATAAGTTCAGAACTGGCCAAGGAAATTTAGCGAAAAAATATTTCAAGAAACAAACCTACTTTTGAAAAACCACAATTTGTACACTAACTTTCGTTGGTATTGGACGAAATATTTTTTTAAAATAAATAATTTAATTTCTATCCATTTTAGTCTCAAAACCTTTTATCTTTCTTACAAGCCCGACGTTTCGGCCAATTTTATAATTTCAAAATTTTATTAAGTAGATTGTCCCTGAAGATGGCCGGATTGGCCGAAACGTCGGGCTTGTAAGAAAAATAAAACCGTTTGAGACTAAAATGGATAGAAATTAAATTATTTATTTTTAAAAAAAATTATCAGCCTCAAGAAAGTGTTAAGATTATAAATGAAATATTTTGTTGAGTAGTTTAGAATAAAATTATACCAAGCTGTAAAAACTCACTTTCTCCCAATGCCAAAATAAAGTCCTTAAGATAAAGCCTATGGCTCACAAATTACGGTGAATTAGTTTACAGCTATTTGAGCGTTAGAATCACACTCATTAACATGATTAGACAAAGTTCATTTTTGATGTTGAGGCAATGGTTTGTGGTTTATTTGATGGATTGGCTATTTGTCGAAGGATTTGATGCGTTTGATATTCGAAAATTTAGGAAAAATCCCTCACAGGTCAAGCCTAGAGAGGTGAGAGTTTCTTTTGAGAAATTTATATTACTGGTCAAATTTTGGTTGATTTTTTTTTTAATTTAAGCCTGAGATGTTGATTCCATGATCATTTTATAATAATTTCTCCTTCTTTTCAGGTTCGTAGACTTTCAGTTTCCTCATTACAACTCCCCGTGTATAGACGTCACGTACTTCATGTATTCAAGCATCAAATCAAGCATTCGACGCCAAAACTTCAAAAGCCTAATAGAACTTTACCACGAATCCCTAACCAGTTCCTTGGACAGGTTTGGCTACAAAGGACCTAAGCCAAGTCTAGAAGACATCAACAGCACCATGGAACGTCTGAGGTTCTTTGGGTTGAGCTTCTTTACGGGTTGTACCCCATGTGTCCTCACCGTAAGAACAGACGCCTTGGATTTAGACAAGATCTTTAAAACCAATGGCGAAGAAGGGATTAATATAAGTATATATTATGAAGAAGGAATTATAGATAAGATAGGAGAGGATATAAAAAATCTTGTAAAAATTATTGATAGTTGATTTAGAATACATTCTAATATTAAATGGTAAAACTGTAAGCCAGTTATGTGAAGATAATATATACCAAAGAATTATCGAGTGTGAAGTAGCAACATAACGTATCAAGTATTGGTAATATCAATTATGTAATGTGATGATAACAGGAGTTGAAACATTCGCATACGGAGTAAGTATTTCGTCAAATAAATTGCTTATTCAAGCAAGTTGGATATTTTCTCTTCTTTCAACTACTTCCATTACTTTTTTGTAATAGCATCTTTCTTATTTATTTTTTTTTTTTTAAAGAAGATAGTTGACCAAATGATGTAGATTGTAGGAAGATAGTCTGGGTGACGGTCAATAAAGATACCAAAATAGTAAACATTAAAATACATATACAGAGAAAATATGTAATACACACACACATATATATATATATATACATATATATATATATA
>NW_027105730.1:520752-536047 GCF_000696795.3 Halyomorpha halys
TATAGAGAGAGAGAGAGAGAGAGAGAGAGAGAGAGTTTATTCATTCATGCTGCCCAAATATATATTATTAATAAATTAAAACACACAAATCGACAGGTTCATATTCTAAAATAAATAAATAAAACAATAAATAAACTAGAGCTAATTCCCATGCAGGTGATGGGGTATGATCCCCAGGGAGTCCAAAATAATATTTTCCGCCAAGATCGCAATATCCCCGATGCTAACACCAAGGCCTTCTAAGAAGCTCCTTGTTCTATCTGGTAGGGAAGAATTTTCTCAAAGTACCGACCGTCCATTCCACTCCTGTATTGAGTCCTCCCGCAGTATTTTCTTCTATAAGTTTGGAGTCTCAACGATCCTCTCTTGGAGCTCCTCCGGGAGCGCTTCTAGACCCTGCCTCTTAACTTCATATTTAAGGACATCCTCTCTGAGAATGAGGTCCAGGGGCATCGCTCCGGCCTATTCTCCAAATACTAGCTCTCCCGAGAATGTACATCCAAGATATTTGATGATGTCCTCGGCTTTTGCCGTTTGGATGACCTCCGTATTCTCAAGGGAGAGCCTTGTTGACCGTAGCTCTCCTTTGTCTATTATAATACCTACACTTTTCCTAGTTTACATTTATTGCCAGATCAATCTCTGAGAGCAGCCTCTGGACACTATGTATTATTCTTTCCGCAGAACCCGTGATCGCGCGTTACAACCTGATCGTCCGCAAACCCTGTGGGTTTCTCTCTTGGTCATTTTTAATACTTATTTGCAAACTCCTAATCACAGAGTTCGCGGTACGAATGATCAATGGCTAGGTTGAACAACGAAGGCGACAAGGGCCCGCCCTGAGGCACCCCTCGCAAGTTGTGTGGGTTCCTATATTGATCTTTATTTGTGTCCATTGCCAACGTTGTCTAAAGCACCAACAACGTCCAGAAAAACCACTGCGCAATCTTTTTTCCTATTTCTGGTATCTTTTATGATTGCGTCGATGATTCTGGCGCTTACATGTGCTCCCGGCAGAACCTTGATGAAACCCCTTTGACTTTTGGTGAAGGTGATCTGCTTTCTCAATTCGGAATCCAGAACCTTCTTGATGAATCGGCGCACAATCGAATATATCTTTAATGGCCCCCAGGAGGAAACACTTTTTGGTCTCCTTTTCCTTCGAAGACCCAATATTGTGCGCCCTTGGCGTAGAGGCTTTGGTACATACGCCACCTTCAGCATGATCTCCGAACACGTTATACCATGTACGTAACGTTTCTTTTTTATATTATTTTTTATTTATTGATAGATATTACAATCTGCCACACAGCTTTTGGTAATAGGTAAAGTGATGAATGATCACATTTATACTAAAATAAAAAAAATAAGAGTAAAAATAAATAAATAAATGAAAAAAAACACATAAAATCTCTCTCTAAATATATACAAATAGAAGGATAAAGAAAATGAACATGTTCAAACTATTTGTATGAAAAAATAAATAAAATAATAATAAAAATAATCTCTAGTCACATTTACACTCTTATGAACAATATTTACACAATCAACCTGAGCCCACTCTATCCCCCCCCCCCCACGGGTGAGGGGTAGAGCATAGCTGAAAAGATCCCAGCACATTCCTCTCTGAGCCAGTGGAGGCTGAGCAAGTGAGCTCAAGCCGGAACGTAACGTTTCTAAAGCGCGTTTACCAACCGTTAGACCAATTAAATTCTGTGTTTCCTAAATTCCTAAGAAATTTCAAAACTTTATAGTAAAAGAGTCTCGTCAAAAAGAAAGCAGATATTTCACCCTAGTTTTGTAATTACTTATTAAAATTGATGAATCTGCCAAGTACAGTTAGGGATATTACAAAATGATAGCTGTTACAAGATGTTAAAAAAAAGATACATTTCATTAGGAGCTCCATATCTTTGATACTAGTTACAATACTAGAAAATCAAATATAACATTATTTAAAGCCGAGTACATTTTCATAAAATATAAGCTCTAGTAGAGCTGTTAACATTAAATAATTCTCGAGATACAGTATTTTAAAAAGCAACATATCATGAAGTATATAACCAAAAAATCAGTAGTAACTGAATTTATTGTGGGAAACGTTGATTTCAGGAACCATGGGTCGATCAGATATCTATTAGCACTCCAATTAAATCTAGTTTGGTTGGGGGTGCGGTCAATGAAAAACACAAATAAGTATGATTAACTTATTTTAATGGGCCGACGTTTCGGCTAGAGTTTCTAGCCTTCTTCAGGGCTGTTCGCTGGAAGGTCGAGCGTCTAAGACCTCCACGGTCTGTCACGCAAATTAAAAAAAAAAAATTAATGCTAATAGGCATCTGTACGTTTAGGTTAGGATTCAATGTGGGCTGACGTACCACTCACCAATAAATTAAGAAATGTAAAAAAAAAACACACACACACACAAAAGTGGACAAGTGCCATAAGGGGAAACAGAAGAGAAGAAGTGGTTGTTGCAAGAGTAAGAATAGGACATTCCAAATTAACTCACCACCACTTAATCACAAAAGAGGACCAGCCTATATGCCAAACCTGTCATTCCCCATTATCGATAAATCATGTAATTGAAGAATCCCCATTATTTCGTCAAGCCTTCGAAAATAATAAAATTCCTCGTACAAGAGAATTGGCCCTTAAAGACTCAGCAGAATCCATAGACAAAATAATAAAATTTCTGAAACAAACTCAAATTTATACTAAAATATAATCCGCCATTACCGACCAGTGTAAAAAGGAAATAGTCTACATTCAACCATCAAATGTCAAAGACAAGAAGATAAATCAAGTAAAAAGGGTGTAATAACCTAGATGTTGATCGCCCTGAATAAAAATCTAATATAATCTAATCTGTACGTTTAATGAATCCTGAGATTTCCCAATGTAAATTTAATAACTTATTTTTTATTTCATTTTTAATAAAACGTTGCTTTTGAAAAAGCTATACCTCAAGAAACATTGAACGTAAACAACACTGTAAGAGCTCTGGTAAATTTACGCTACTGTTTTTTTTTACGGAAGGGACTTAGAGACACGAAAATATCATTACTTTTGACCTCTCACTTGTTTTAGTTTTTCCTTTTCCTCCATTCTTCTCTCGTTATCTCTGAGTGCCTTTGTTTTCTTTCAGTTGATCAGGCGACCCCCTTTTTCCAATTTCTCTTTGCCACAAGAACCTTTATTTCCTTCAGTTTTATCCTACATCTTTCTTCGGCCAGACACTCCTGGTATTAGCATCAGGGATATTGAGATCTTGGCGGAACATAATATTTTGGACTCCCTGGGGATCATACATCATCACCTACATGGGAATTAGCTCTGGATTATTCATTTTTTTATTTATATATTTTAGTATGTGGACCTGAAGATTTGTGTGTTTTAACTTTTTTATTCATTAAAATTAATTTATTATTATTTTTTTTTTAAAACTTATTTATCCATCCAAGTATTTCTTTTAATCAACTTTTTATTATATTTTCCTTTAAATCTATGTATTAGTTTGTTTTACTGATCTACTACTGTGACTATTATTTCTCTGGTTTGATCTCACATTGCTGTCTAACAGTGAATTTGTTTAGCGGGTAACTGGGGAGAATCTCAGAGGGGGAATTCGGGAGAGTGAATTAGTCGATCAAATGAAATAAAAATTGTGAAATGGAAGGGACAAGAAAGTAAAAGAAAAAAAGGAATAAATTAAAATATTTGTATTTAGTGTGTAGACTGGAATTGATTGTAGAATAAAACTGTAGGGAAAAAAAAATGTTTCCTTTCTTTTTATTATATCTTGTAAAAACATGTAATTTATAAATGTCCGATCACGGATTGATTAGTATGCTGTGTAATGTAGCAATCTGATGTATTTGGGCAGCATGGATGAATAAAGCATTTATCCTCTCTCCTTGTTTAGTCTTTCCGATTCCATTTTTACCATATGTCCGTGGAATTTCAGTCTCCTGATCCTTATTTATATTTCTTGGTCCTTTGTGTCTTTGTAGATGTCCTAGTTGGGTCTAAGCCTGTATCCTTCTTGTGTCTTTTTGGGGATGTCCATTCTTCATAGGATTCTTCGTTCTATTCTCAATAGTTCTTCCATACAGACATGCGGTTTTCTACTATACAGGACAGTATTACCGGTTTAACGACTGTGTTGTAGTGTCATATTTTCGCTTTTGTAGACAGGTTTTCCTTATTGTATACGTAACTGGTTGCACATGTTAGTTTCTCTAGTTTGGTTATTTTTTCCTTCATACTTTCTTTTTCCGAAATCTCGTTACCTGTAGTCTCCCCAAAGTACTTAAATTTGTTTGATACTTTCTTTGGTCCTTATTTGGTTTCTACTGTTATTAATAGTCATTAATTCCTTTTTTTTCGTAAAAGATTTGAAGACCTGTTTGTTTTGGCTGTTTCTGTCTCTGTGCCTCTTCTTCCGTTTCAGCTAAAAGGGCAAGGTCGTCTTTGACGTGGTGTTCACGGTTCCCATTGTTGCCCCCATATCATTGATTCTCTATAGCTCTTTCATGATCTTATCTAGTAACACGTTGAACAGTGTTGAGGAGAGGCCGAATCCTTGTCTTAGTCCTGTTTTTATTTGAAAAGGTTTGCTGCTGGTTCCACTGGATCTTACTTTTGATTCGTTGTCTGCTATTGTTAATTCTATTAGTTTCAAAGTCTTCTAATCTAGTCTTTATTCTTTTAGTATATTCAGTACGTCTTCTTAAAGTCAATAAACGTGAGATTTTGCCTTGTAGTGTTTTATCAACAATTTTAGGCTCAGGATTTACTCTTGACATGATCTTCCCTTTCTAAAGGAATCCTTTTTATTCTACCTTAATTTACTTTTTTTTATGATCTATTGTTGTAATATTCTTATTTGTTTTGTATCCTTTTAGTGCAGATAAAGCCCTACAAGTTGGCCAAACGTCGGATAATAAATTGTTGAAAACTATTTTGTTCTTTTTTGACCGTGACCGTGACCCTGACCATCTTCTTCATATTATGACTTATGTTGGAAACACATCCAAAAAATATACGAATATTATTTTAAATTTTATAAAAAATATTTGAGCCTTAATTGATTGAAATTATTTTTACTAGTAACCGTTTTTTTTAGCCTGTTAGCAAGTTTAAATATAAGTGCACTGATATGTATGAGAGGCAACAGTTGGAATTTTGAACCTATAGTTCTTTTGTCGGTATGTCATACCTCATAAGGGGTGATACCAAAAGAACCGCCTCTCCTGGTCAATGACCGACATTACATTAGACGGCCCTTATACGGCCTCGCACCTAGACACACTAAATCCCGGGCCAAAGTTCACGACCCAGAGGAACAAAGAAGGAAAGCCGCCTTAATTTGAAGATAAAAGGGAGCAAAAAGACCGACTAGCACCGAAAGGCCAATGACCTTCCCACCCCTGTGAAGGGAGCTTAAGGAAAAGAGAATGGGAGCATAAAAGGACTAATGAGAAGAAGGATGCGGGGAGGAATTAGAAGTAGAGGGGAGAAACAATTGAAGAGTTGAGAGCCAGTTGAAGTCAGTGGAAGACAGTTCAGAGGGAGCAGCTGGTCAGTCGAGGAGTAGAGGGCCGTCGAACAGCAGTCTTGAGTAACACAGGAGTCGAATACCGATTGTAGAAACTAAGCGAGAATCACACATCGCAGTGATTCAGCAGAGGCCGTCGGCAGGCTGCGGAATGACGCGGGACCAAAGATGCGCACCGCTACTACTGCCATGATGGACAGGCGCACCAAAATAAGTAAGTCCTTTTTCGTTGTAATTTGAATGGAAATAATAGAATTGATAAACTTAGCGTCAGATCCCAACTGGTACTTCTCAATTCATAATATAACAATTAAAGTATAAGGAAAGAGAACTACCATGCTCCTTCATAATATGTATTCTTGCTAATGTACATATGATTGTAAATACAAAATATGCAACAAAGATTTTACTTTATAATTAAGAATCCCTGCATGCCACCACATCATAATAATATCATAGTAAATTGGTAAAAACGACACCGTTGGTGCAGAACTCCAATGATTAATTATAGATATCCATATCTAGCATACCAAGACGAGACGATCTATGGTATTTAGTGTTTGAGTTAAATATATCGCACACTTCTTTAGTCAGTTCCCATGAGGAACCGATAGAGATACACAATATAAATACATAGAATATAAATATATAAAAATAATACATAATATAAAATTTTATTATTAAATAAAACACTACAAATGTGGAAGCGAGCAAAAACGATATTTATTTATGGCACTTAAAAAAAATCTTATAAATATAATTACACTTTTTCTTGTATCTTCTTTACAAGCGTTTTTAGATCGTCTGCAATTTTTTCTTTTATTCCCGGTTCACTGAATATACTAAGATTAAATCCTTCTTCGCCTTTTGTTTCGAAAATTTTCGTAATATCCATGGCATTATCAGTTTTAGAACTATCTATAGCGTGCCCACTAGCGAATATTGCCAATATACAAAAAGACAGGCGCTCCATGTTTTCTTCGATTTCATTCAGACTGGGCTTGGACCCTTGGAAACCAAACCTGTCTAGAGAACTGGTCAGGGAGTCGTGGTAGAATTTAATGAGACTCTTATAATTTTGGCGACGTAAGTCTGGTTTGATGCTTGTGTATATGTAGTAGATCAGGTCTAAACATGGGCTGTCGTAGTGAGGAAGTTGGAAGTCAATAAATCTAAAATTAAAAATATCATTATTTTTCTAAATATTCAATTTTTTTTTTGTCAAATGATCAAAAGCATTGAACTCTTTTAATAATCCTACCAATTGCAAAAATTGTATACTTTTAATAGTAAGCTAATAATTTACCGCTTAATATAATGAGAATATGGTTGCGGGTACGGTCAATGATGAATACCAATATGTAAAATTTTTAAAGAGGGAAATTTAAAGCATGGGGACAAATAATTTCAAAATATATTAAATAATATATAACTGTGTTATGGTTGTCATGGTAAAATAAAAATCCTGGCGATATATGCTTAGACAAGTGGGCAAAGTTTTGTACAGGTCACAGTGTGGTGATTGAACACGTTACGTTTGTTCAATATGAGGTGGTGATAGTTTATCAGGCCCAGTGTCTTTACTGTTTGTATCGAAATATCACCTTATAAGAGATGTTATCGTTAATGTTTGGTTTGCTAAATTATGGCGTTTTACTTCAATGGGCGGTCATTCACATTAGAAGTATGTAGTATAGAGCAGTGAGTGGCAACGTTTCTTTCTCTATGTAGATAAGTTATTTTCTAATCATTCTGTATATCCTTTTATACATTGGTTGTTATTTTGTTTCTTGCTCTGAGCCCTTATGAAGCCTTGAAATTCTGATCGAAACGTTAGCACTAATAATAGCAATAGTTTTATTATTTATAAAGTAATTTATAAGTACCCCCAACCATCTTCTCCTCATTATATACTTTTAAATTAATATATAAAAAAAAACTTACCCATTACCTTATTTCAATAGGCTTTCCTTCCCAATTATGTTTGAACATCATGTTGTTATTCCAACAGTCGCCATGGTTGAGGCATCTGAAAATGTCTTTACCAAAGTTAGCACAATTTTTCATTCTTCTTACAAACTCCTCGAAAGTTATTTGACCCAGCAAATCAGCAGTTTCAGCCCTGTAATAGATTTATAATGTTATACAATTTCTAATAACCAAATAGTAGGACTTTACATTGCCAGTGACCTTTTTGAGTTATGAATGCTGTATTTTCCTGCCGTTCATTGGAAGAGGTATATACCAAAAAGCCAAGTTGATATCCAATGCAGTACTCCAACAGCAGTCACCAACATTCACTACTAGGTCGTCGATTCTCGGAACTGGTTGGGGTTAAGGTATTACTAACTTGTTTAGAATCGACACATAGCCTAGTTCTTTTTCCATCCTGTTTTTGAACGCCAAAGTAATAGGAGAAGCAAAAGGAGAGGTAGATTCTTCAATCAAACCATTCTCTAATAATTTGGAAATTTGTGAGTCTATCTCCTCTCGATCTGGATATGAATACCTATATGGTTTCCGTGAAGTATATCTGTCCTCATTTAGTTTAATGTGCGCTTCGTCAGCACCATCTATACCCACATCAAACTTATCAGTGGCAAAGCTATATTTTTCATTTAACAATTTCATAATGTCTAGCTTTTTTTTCTCATCCAAAAGCTATAAATTTATTTTAGAGGAATCCTTATCATTGTTGAACATCTTCAATGCTTATATATCCTCTCTAGTTTTAATTTTTAATGGACCTTTGTTAATAGTCCCGTTGTTGACTTCAATTATGTTATCCTTCGTTTTCTATCTAATTCGTAAATTTTCATCTTGTATAAGTTTAAACTTCTTTTTAGCATCTAATCCAAGCAATAAATTATAGTCATGTAAGTCAATCTTCTGTAGTATTATTATTTATATACAAACTAAAAATATTTAATTATTAATATAAATGTAATATTATTATTTCTATCGGTATATATTATTAGTTACGTATTCTATCATTTAACTTATATTTAGCTTACCTAAATTAGATAATTCTTATAGTTATAATATTTTTATGTCTCTTACATTACCTCGCGTATTTGAAATAAAACCGTTTAACGGTCGCCTTCTCTTTTCTCTGCATAATTCCCATTTTTTGTCACTGTTTCACTGTTCTCAACTGGATCAGGTGGGTGGTCTAGACTTGTTCTTTAATTTACTATTATTATTTTATGTTTTTATTTTAATTTATTCTTTCTCGACCTTTTTAAATCTCAACGTACTTCTTTATTTTCTATTATTTATTGTGTTAAATTTTCTCATACATGGTTTTCTATTTGTACTTGTTCTATTACGCCTTCTACTCACTTTCAAGCAAATATTATGCGTAATTTTTTTTTATATTCTTATTATTGTACATTTTATTTTATAAATTATTACAATTATTATTCTATGGGCTACAGACCATGGAGGCCTAAGTCCTCGCGCGATGTATTTCCCAATATTAGAATGTAATATTCCCAGTATTAGGAAATACATCGCACGTTTCTTGACGTGTTTTTTTCGTAGGGTGGGTTCGTCGCTCCCACGCCTATTTTTTGTGAGTGCCACCCATTGGCTAACGGGCCTCACAAATGGCCGGGGAGGGGGAGGGATTGTCAGTAAGTTTTGCATTATTTTGTGCTTGAAAAAATCCCGGGTGGGACCGGGGATTCGATCCGACAACCCGGGGATTGGTAGGCTGGCGCGTTACCACGCTGCTACCGCTGCCCCCGGTATTTTATTTTATAAATATTTGTATTTATTCTTTTTCTTCATATTTACATAATTTTCTTTTCACTTATATTTATATAATTTTAAGCCTACCTTAATTTAACTTTTTGTATCTTATTATCCTACGTTTTCAGAATATTTTCAATTGTATTGTATCTTTTTAATTTTATTAGCCCGAAGTCGGCTAATAAATAGTTTCTTTTTTGTTTTCTTTTGACTGCCCTACTATCTTCTGATTTGAATACTAAAATATATTTGAAAAAGGCGAGGTTCCACTAGGTCGCAGTTAGTTATCCAAAGAACTGCTAACATGTAATTCGCACATACTTAATCTCTTTACTCTTACCAATCCTCTCCCCATGTGTCTCTCATTCCCTTTACCAGCGCCTTTACTCCACCAAACACAATAGCCCTGTAAAACTCCTCGTCGTAGAGGAAAGGCCAAGGTTTGTAATCATCCTTAGAAATGTGTCCTCTCCCTTCTAAGACTTTAGCCATCGCGTGGAACCTCCCGAGACTCCTCAGTGCCAACCTTGCGTGCTCTATGTCCTGCAGTTCTGTGCGTTTGACAGTGCTGAATCCTGAAGCCTGGAAAATTACAAAAAAATTGGTGAAACTATAACATATTATAACATTATAACGTGTACCTGATTTTTAAAAAAAAGATTAAAAAAAATTTAAGAGATTTTATTTTGATATATATTTTAGTGGAATATAGTTAGATTACTGGGAAAATAGTGGTTTAAATTGAAAGATTTTAAATTTGCAGATAAAGTAATGAAAATTAGATATGGTAAGAAATAATAAAGATGATTGCTTTGAAGTTAAACAAAAAGTTATCTCTTCATTACTGAGATAATAAAATAAAATAAAACCAACATAAACTATGAAAAGAATATAGAGTTCAAAGGAAAATAAAAGCGTAGCGTCAAAGAAAACCTCAAATAGAGATTAAACTATTTATATTGAGATAAGGCTTCGCCCCACGTTATAGAGCTTCATCAGAGCTAAAAAAGATGCCAACACTTATATCAGATGAAAAAGTAAGCAAATAGATAACAAAAAATAAAATTTTATTAATTATATAAAAGATATCTGTTAATCTCAACCTGTTTATTTTCTTATTATTACACCCCTACGTTTCGGCCCATCCGACTATTCTAAACGATAACTATTTACACTTTCCGACCTAACCTAATAACTAACTTTATCAACAATACATTGTTTCAAAACATATACTATAATTGATATAGAAATCAGTCTCAAAAAAGAATTCAAATTAAATATAAAATTATATTTTAATAGAACTTATCATAATTAGCCACACCTTAATTAAATTTTGTTTTTAAGCTTTTAACGAAGCCCTGCAAACATTGGCTTACAAGAGATTTTGTCAATAGAATTGGCTAAGAGTCAGTAGAACCGTGCCTTACTCACCAAACTATCCCACACCCATAGTATACAGTGCAAATCATTAAGTTTATAATGAACATAAGATGTGAGTTAAACAGAGTTACAAAGTGCATGAGGTACGCTTAAAGATGTGGGTTAGCTCGGTGAGTAAGGCACTACTGACTCCCGGAACCTAGGGTTGGCTCTGGCTGAAATAATTTATTCTACTACTGCCGCCAAGAGTTCTGGGGCACTCCTAGACTTTATAAAACGGGTAATATTAATTGGAAAAAAAAATCTGACGGCTAAGCGTGAATTTGAACAAATCACCTCCTTGTATGGCCGTTATTTAGAAAACACAGTACTTTTTAAACTAAGTATAGAACCCTTGTTCCTTGCTGGGTAGCAGCAGTTCACATTATTTATTTATTTTAATCTTGAAGAGGTAAGTCTTAGAGATCGTCGATGAGTGATGACCTGTGGTCATCTGAGATTGAACTAGTAACTGCTTTCTATTCCTCTCGTATAGAATGAGCAAGAGGCATCCCGTGAACCTGATTTCTGCATCCTAGAGGGCAGTACGTTATATTGCCCAGGATAAATAGGCATAGAGGACCCACATGATCCTTCGCCAGTAAAGAATCAAATAAGGCTAAACTGTATTAAGGAAAAGTGCTATGAACTCCTCTACCACATACCAAACTAGATTTGACTTGTTTTACGTAACGTAATATTGCTATAAGGTAATTAACAAACCATTATTTCAAACTTCATGCTCATATATCATATAGTACTTGTGATAAGCAAAAGGTTCTTATTAAAATCAGATTAAAATTATTATCCAAATTCGTTGAAAAAACAATTGACTTTATAAACAGTGCCCTTCGAGCTCCAAATTCTTTCCCACTGAAGAAGATCCCATGTACTAAAACACTAGGCAAGCTCCAAGCAATATATGGGATAATTGTGCTTCCCGAAATCATGGTGAAGGCTTATTACGACAGTCCAAGAGGAGAAAAAATGCAGTGATTTCACCCCGATTTTGATTACTTTAATGAAAATTATATATAGTTACTAGTCAAAATCGATGAATCTGCTATGTATAGGTAGGGGGAACAAAAAATGGCGGCTGGTTCAAAACGTTAATACAATTAATTTTTAATTCGGAGCTCTATATATTTAAAACTACCAACAACACTAGAAAGCCTAAGAGAACATTTTCTAAGATATGAGCACTAATAGGGCTATTTGCAATGAGTTGTTACCGAGATATAGCTTTTTAAAAAGCAAATATTAGTGAATTTATTTTGAGAAATCTACATTTCAGAAACTATTCAGATGTCAATTAGCACTCGAATTAAAACTATTTCAATGTACTATAAAGTAGTTTATGACGTTTATCATCGTAGGAGTAGTAATTTTTTTATAATATTTTCTCAAATAAATTGATTTATAATAGTTCCGACATAATTTCATGTGCAAAAGTTATATTCATAAGCGAATATCATGAAACGTATCCTTGACATAAACTATTTTAGTATAAGTTAAATGACCTTTATTTTTATTGCTAGCAGGCATATGTAAGTCTTATGATTCTTGAGATATATTTTTTTTTAAATCAATTAAATTTTATTTTATCATTAACTATAAATTAACATTTTATAAATTTATTTTTTCAAATATTCAATCCCTGATAATCCTCCGAGGCGTCTGAAAAGAAGATGGCCACGGGACCTTCTAGTTTAAATTAATGTTTGAAGTGCCACTAATGGGTGGTTCCTTCCCAAGATTTTCAAGTGTATATGAAACATACTATATATTTACCTGTTGTATTATTTTGTACAGTTGTAAATTACAATAAATAAATAATAAAAAAAAAAATTTCAAATATTATAAAAAATACTACTCCTACCAAGATAAACGTTGTAAACTACATTATAGTACATTTAACTAGCTTTAATTTTTAAAGCAGACTTCTACACGCCTTATTGTTCCTGAGATGTAAATTTTTAAAAATAAATTCTCTAACTACTGTAATAAACATAACTACTGAAATATTGCTATTTAAAAAAGCTATATCTCATGTACTTTTGAACATAAATAGCTCTATCAGGGCTCATATTTTAGCAAATTTACTCTACTTTAAATTATGTTCTCTTAGGTATTTGTTTTAGGTAATTTAGAAGATATAGAGCTCCGAATGAAAATTTTTATTTTTTATGTACTGAAACAACCATCCTTTTTATTCCTCCTACCTATACTTATACATATATTGCTTAACATCTTATTCAAAAAATATATTAATTATAAATTATTATTCCGATCCAAGATAAATATGAATGAATTCAGCACTATTGTTTTTTATTGTTGACCTGGTGGCATCAAATAAAAACATAAAATAATAATTTGTAATTTATTTACAAATAATTACATAATAATTAATAATTTTACATAATAAAAATATTTTTTAAATGATCAACTATACATGGTCAAGTTATTCAAAAGTAGTGTGAGTACCCTTCCATTACAACGGCTGACTGGATAAACCAGAAGGTTAAAACAGCGTGCTTGTTTTGTGTTTCCGCACTCAATCCACTCCCGGGGGTAACATACGTAAGAATTAATCACACCATTTCAATTTTTTAACGCATTACTTAGGTCTAATTTTGTGTTTTGAATTAACTTGCATGTTTCCGACCAATTTACATCAAGTTTCGAAGTTGGTACATGTATTTTGCTTAGTTCCAAAAATGTTTGAAAGTTTGTAGATTACAATTTTTGAAATTTTGTAAAAGGTTTTTAGGCACCATGCAGACTCACCAATTCGGACTACAAATTATATTGGGGTGAAATAACTGCCTTTTTTCTTACCGGCTCAAGTCGGGAGTCTTAGATATCAAAGGCTAATTTTGACAACTTGATGGTTTTATTCGTACGGAATTCTTACTTTTGCAATAAAGTCCATTTAAAATTAAATTTTATATCAAATACTCACTTTCAGGTCTTCCAAGATAAAAGTGGAATCAGCCTGGCTGAAGTGAATTAATTTGCACCAAAGAGGTCCTTCTGTATCCCCGAATTCCTCCATCAAATAGTCCATTTGCTGTAGGACCTTGAGGTAAACCTGAAAACGTCAAGGCTATTAATTTTAAACTTAGATTAAAAAAAAATATCTTTAGATCTACCAAAAATTACTAAAAAGGATATATCATTGAAAATTATTGCAACTGTTTTTGAATTGTATGATTTATTGCTTCTTGAAGTGATGAAGTTCTTGAAATAGTATTAACCAGTGGTTTCAGGTAACTATCTAAATGTTTCTAAAAGAAGCTTGTTATAGAGAACGTTCTGTGTTATTCTCCCTAATTCATCCGTCTGACTTTGTTGTGACGTGTGGGAATTTTTTTTTTTTCTATAGTATTATCTAAGTATACTATTTTAAATAAAAATAAAACAAAAATCAACTGGTCAGATCACTATGAACATAGTTTTTTTTTTTTTTACTTTACGTTATCATTACTTTAATTCTTAATCAATCTTTTTCTACGTTGATTTATTTCTTCTCAGGTTTTTTGTTAATGGTGTATTTGTATGTAAATAAACAATTGAAAAGGGTAAATGAAATTTTAGGAAAAATAAAAATGGAAAATCTGCTCGGAAGAATATTTTTAAATACTTTCTTCAACTTAGCGGCCTTGCATACTATTTCTTTTAACTTAAAATCAGCAGCAAAACGAATAAACGATAGGACATAAAAGGTCGCGATTTCTGAAGAAATTCCTCATTGTGGAGTACCTGTCGGTGACTTTATTGCCCTCATTAAATACATTCTGACCGAATGGGACTCCATAAAATCGTTTTATGAGTTACCAGCAGACCTCTATTCAATTTTGCAGGATAAAAAACTTTTTTTTTTAATAATTTATTTATTGATATTGGTATACATATATACACATCAAATAAATTTGCTGTAACTGATATTATGACATGATAAAAACATGTCGAGAATCTACCCATTGATAGAACTTCAAAAACATTTCTAAAGAAGAAGATCTCGAGGCCATCTTCTTTTCAGACGTCTAGGAGGATTATTAGGTAGTGAAGGAGAAGCCAGGTTAGAAACGAGTTGGTTTGGGAGGTTGGGAAGTTTATTATGGAAAGATTGGTATCTGGCCAAATCGGCAACATAGGGGACATTGAGTTCCTGATGGATGATTTGATTTGTGACAAAGTAAGGAGCATTAGGGATTTTACGAAGGATTTTGGACTGTAAGGATTGGATTCGAGAAGAATTAGATGGTTTAGTGGTATGTTCAAATAGGCCTAATAATAGTCATGTAGATCAGGATAAAAAACAGACTGTAAATAAACTTTTCGAATTTCTGAATCACTCAAAACTTTACCATCAAAATTTAGTAAGATTTTTCAATAGTTATTCCCATTATTCAATTTGGAAATTAAGGCAATAAGGGCTAATGAAAACTTCGGATATTAAGGAAATAAAGTTTAATACAAATTTTTGAAATCAAGGATATAATGACACCGAAGTGGTTGATTGCTTTATAATAATGATAAAAAAACAAACAAATTATTTAA
>NW_027105730.1:536124-546626 GCF_000696795.3 Halyomorpha halys
ATATATATTTTCTTTCTATGATTGTAGAATAGAAAGAATTTAGCAAGATTAATTACGATTCAAGCAATGTTAAGTAATCTTGCCATGTATTAATGTATAAATTAAACAATAAAGTTTATGATTAATACAGAATTTGGGTTTTTTACTGTACGTTTTTTGCTGCAAAAAATCCAGTGATAACATATCGTTACATGAACTTTTTGAAGAAAACATTCAAACGGCCAAGTTGGTCATAAAAGTATTTAGAGTGTATTTGGTAAAAGAAATCGTAGAAGTATTAGGTATTTCTATGGCGTGCTGTAATTTCCAACAAAGAGGTTGCTTATAAAAATGTTTATTCACCTACCCAAGAACACACCTTACTACATATTCAATATAGAAACAGTTAGGGACCTATTGTTCTTTTGTCCTAGCAGTAGTCTGTAAATTACATTTTAAAAATTTTATTACACTAAAATGGCCATTAACCAAAATCTGGTAAAATACTATAAAAAGCAAATTTTAGCATTATTGGTACCGGGAGTAGCATGAATTTAAGGAGTTAATCTCGATTCTCCAAATCTGCACAAAAGAAGGAAAGGAATCTCAAAACTTAAGTTATCAGTAAGAATGTCTCAGATCCAGTTTTCCTTTCTAAACAGACTTAGTGTAGTGCGGTAGAAACTGTAACGCCATATTTAAACGATAATTTCGATTTGGTATCGATGCGGTCGATTTTCGGTGTAGATCGATATTATTCAATTTCAGTGTAAAACCTGGGATACATTATAGTATCCGTAACTGCACGATGGAGAGGAAGATATCTTTTACTTCTTGAGGGCCTGTCCCAATATAATGAAATAAGATATGTAAAATATTTTGAGCAGCGGACCTGCTCTCTAGAACAATTAATCAGTTTGTTAATAGGCTCTAATTGGAGAACTCTCAGCAACTATGTAAGACGGGCTACACTGAAAAGAGCTCAGTTGGTTAATATGTGAGAGATTAGAGCCATACCACAGTTTGAAACTATTGTATTGTTTTTTTTAACAGAAATACTGTATTGTTATTTTAAATTATTAACATGTTAAAAGCATTGTTTTTAAAATATATAACGTATTTTTTTTTTTTTTTTTGGTTTTACTATTTGTGTTTTTAGTTAAAATTGCACACAGACTTTGACAGACGAATGCTTTTCCTTAGTCTGTCTTTTAATTGTTTGAATTAATCCTTTTTTTGTTTGTTTTGTTTTTAAATAAACACTCTTAGAAAAAAAAAAGGATGGATAAAATAAGCTAATATTTTAGGCAATAGATTTACTAGTGATTTTTATCATATGTAAGATGGGAAAGTCAAATGCATTCTCCAATTGATAAAGCTATAAGAGTATTTTAGTTCTATTACGAATGTTTGCATTAATATAGAGAATATTTAGAGGTTTAATTACCTTCCAAAAATTAAACTTCATCAAGGAGGATCAACTTCATTGTTGTAGGATTTATACACACAGTGTTTTATTTATTTATGATTTGGGAAATTTTAAGTTTTTTGTAGTATGCTCTTTGTTTTTTCTTTAAAAAAATCTGGTATCTAATAATGACAAAGCAAAATAACTTACCGATATTTCTGCATTGGTAAAATTGTAATCCTTAAAGGTTTTGTCAGTCCCCTCTTCGACAGTTTCCTTCTTCAAAATGTAACTCTTGGTCGTGACCCTTCCGCTGCCCAAGACTACCTTCAGCTTGGCTCTGAAGATGGTCGAAGTGTAATTCTCACCTTTTGGCAATGCTGATTCTAATTTAATGTCGATTATGTGTTTTATGCTAGATTCGCTTGCACATTTCTTAAGTGCAACCTCAAGCACTTTTTTGTCCATTTCTGTAACAAGATATGCAAATATGTAAAAGGTTAAAAAATATTGTATTGAATATTGAAAAATATAATTAAAAATAATACCTTAATAAAATATTTATTAGTGAGTAATGATGCACGAATTGCATCCTTAACTCTTGAATCCCACAAAAAAGCTCTCGAGGAATAGTATCAAAACTGGATCATTACAATAAATGACATCAAATTTCCTTTATCCTTTTTCGTAAACCGATGACTCCCTGCCCTGTAGCACCCTTTAATAAAACACCACATATCACTGTCTGTTTTGACAGACCTTCCTTCAGTTTCAAATTCGGAAGGACTTAGATCCGGGTCAGAAAATTGTGAGTACTCTAGATCAGAAGGAATTGAGAAACCTGGAGCGTTAACTTTATTCATGAAATGGCGGTCCCATAAAATGAAAGACTTGCTCCCCACCGTGGTTAGAATAAGTTGTGACTGTTAATTAGGTTTAGTGTTCCTTTTGAATTAATATTAATATAGTATATTTGTTAGCTTAGTTTTATAGAACTAATAATTTGAGTGAAACAACATTGAATTTTAAGGCGATCAGTTTTACATTCCAGTAATAATGCAATCTAAAATTATAAATTTAACTACCTAAATTACAGAAGTGTAAGTTAA
The DNA here is from genome assembly GCF_000696795.3 of Halyomorpha halys. Lineage (NCBI taxonomy): Eukaryota > Metazoa > Arthropoda > Insecta > Hemiptera > Pentatomidae > Halyomorpha > Halyomorpha halys. The sequence goes on from NW_027105730.1 coordinate 538,621, forward strand.
AACTAATAATTTGATTCATTAGTAGTTCACTGATCTCAACAAGTATTATAGTTGGATTCCTAAATTTACACTTTGAACTTTGAGCTTTGCATATATTACACCTTATCGGTGGGACAAATAAAATATTTAAACATATAAGTGAAATAATTTGAACAATTTATGCTAGGTTTTTGTTTCTTATATATTTTCTGTTTTTCCCCCCTAACATTGATCCAACCTATATGCTACTTATTCATTTTAACCCATTATTCAACATGAATAAAATGTAAATAGTTTAATAGTTAAATATAAAATTGTTACCATAATCAAGTAAGTATATGGAATTATTCCAAATAACTATATGGACAATATTCCAAGTAAGTATATGGACAGTATGCAATTACTTAAATGTCCTTCTCTACCTTACATTCTCTGATATTAGTTTTACTTTTCTAAAATACTTTAGTTTATTTCTCTAGGTTTTTTTTAAAATTATTTATTTAATGTAATTTACAACTGTACAAAATAATACAATAGGTAAATATGCAGTATGTTACATATACACTTGAAAATCTTGGGAAGGAACCACCCATTGGTGGTACTTCAAAGATTAATTTAAATTAGAAGGTCCCGTGGCCATCTTCTTTTCAGACGCCTCGGAGGATTATCAAGGATTGTTAAGGATGAAAGATTAAGAATTAATGGGTTAGGATAGTTAAGGAGTTTGGAATGAAAAGACGTATATCTGTTTTGGGTCAAATCTGCAACGAATGGGATGAGGTATTTGTGAATGAGTTTATTTGTGACGTAATAAGGAGCATCAAGGATTTTACGTAGGATTTTGGAATGTAACGATTGGATGCGGGAAGAATTTGATGGTTTGGTGGAGCCCCAGAGCTCAATTCCATATGTCCAAATTGGTCTGATTATTGTAGTGTATACTAATTTTTTGTTGTGAATGGGAAGTTTAGAGCGTTTGTCAAGTAAGTGTTGTAGCAATCGGAATCTACGAGCAGTTTCTTGTCGTTTCAGTCTTGTGTGTGGATTCCAAGTAAGTCTCTTGTCAAGATAGAGTCCTAAGTATCGAATCTGTTCAACAGGCATTAGTGGTGTATTTAGAAAGGATACTGTAGGATAGGAAGGCAGAGGTTTACGACGGAGAGTAAAGGTGATCTGGTGGGATTTGTCAGGATTTATTTTGATTCTCCAGTTTTTACACCATTCTTCAATAGATGTTATGTGTGCCTGTAGTGTTTGTGATGCATTAGTTGGGTCGTTGTTTTACAGAAAGTATACATGTGTCATCAGCGTATGTTGTTAGGACTGTGCTAGGGTGGGTTGGGATGTCAGCTCTATAAACCGTATATAGAATGGGACCTAAGATACTACGTTGAGGAACACCGGCGGACTGAGAAAAGAGAGATGAGTAAGCTAGGTTATGATTTACTTTAAAGGTTCTATCAGTGAGGTAGGAGCGGATTATAAGGAAATATGTTGGGGGTAGGAATTGACGAAGTTTATAGAGCAGATCTGGATGCCAGACTCGATCAAAAGCTTGTTCAACATCTAGGAAGACTCCCGTGCAGTACATACCGCGCTCCAATGTGGAAGATATGACATCAACCACTCGATGAATCTGTTGTATGGTAGAATGAGATGTTCTAAATCCAAACTGGTGGTCAGGTATAACATGATATGAGTCAAGGATTGGATAGAGGCGTTTTAATAAGAGTTTCCCATAATGGGCAGGAGCGAAATAGGACGGTAGGAAGATGGATATTCAAGTGGCTTGTTTAACCTATATAAACCCCAAAAGAAAAGGATAAAATATACAATATTGCAGATAATTTTAATTATAATAATTTAAATCACTGTCATACGCATTAAGTGCCTTATACAATTATCTGATTGAGACATAATTTAAATTACAAATTAATGAGACTATAGAAAATTAATAGTCTAGATAATTATCCAAAAGATAAAATAAGTTATATGAATTATTAAACTTAGTATAGACTGTTTTGAAATTAATGAGCTAGATAATTAATTATCTTAGATTAATAAATTATTTAAAGCATTTCTAAAATTAATAACATATATAATTCTAGAGATAAGACACTACAAAATTTATCACCATTTTGAATTAATGTTAATATGGAATTTAACTTAATTGAATAAAATCTGTTATTATATCACGTCCATCAAATGTTTTGACCAGACCTTCCTTCAGTTTAAATTCTGAAGGAATTAGATCCGGGTCAGAGAATTGTGTGTACTTCAGAACAAAAGGGATTGAGTTGAAGAGAATGATTGGCAGAAATTAATTGATTTGTAGAGGGCTGGCAACATTGAGTGTTCTGGTAACACTGAGTGCTGGGTAACCTGCCCAATATGGTTATCTAAGAGAACATTCCAAGTCATGTGAATTATTATTGTGTATCGCTATTATATTATGTAATATCAATATATGTTCATCAAGATTGTAAAGAGTTGTTTTTATATAAAAACTACTAACAAACCTACAGATCTATTGAAGAAATGAGTTAAAGAGAGGTGGGTAAGCCAAAAGATTTTAAAATAATTTAGATTGTGGGTCCTCTTGTTGATATGAGACGGGTTGATCCGAGTGAGGGTCGCCATTTTGTAGTTATTAAATGTTCCTTACGTTCAGTGAGGATCCCATACTGATATGGGTCACCTGTTGTGTGATCTGGTGCTGATGTTTCAGCCTCCGGGATTTGTGCCTCCAAGTGCAACGCTCTGTTACCTTCTTCTTAGTCTTGTATCTTTTTTCGTTTTTTAATCTTTTATCCTAGTGGTCCCTGGAGAGTATTCAGGTTTCAACCGTCCGGGATTAACCTTCCAAATCTGCTCAGGTTGGTCTTTTTCTTTATAGGCGCCAATGTTTGGTAATTTGTTGGGTCTTTTACCAAATTAAATTGACTCCTCTTTCTCATTACTTCTAAACCTAAACCCTCAGACCTTGTGGGCTGGACAGTCACCACAGATCCTTAATCAAAACTGTAAAGACTGGAAACTGCTTGTCGAATGCGACCATTAAAACACCTCAGACCTTGTGGGCTGGACAGTCACCACAGATCCTTATTAAAAACTGTAAAGACTGGAAACTGCTTGTCGATTGCGACCATTAAAACATTTAAATCTAAACCCTCAGACCTTGTGGGCTGGACAGTCACCACAGATCCTTATTCAAAACTGTAAAGACTGGAAACTGCTTGTCGATTGCGACCATTAAAACATTTAAATCTAAACCCTCAGACCTTTTGGGCTGGACAGTCACCACAGATCCTTATTCAAAACTGTAAAGACTGGAAACTGCTTGTCGATTGCGACCATTAAAACACTTAAATCCAATTAACTTCCTAATTACAAAACGGCCTAAACTTCCAATATACAACAAAAGACTCATTTATATGACTAAGGCCTATCTTGACTTACGGAGTTTAGCTTTGGAGCTACATTGAACCATGGAATTCCTCTTGTATCCAATCCCAACAGTCAAAAATCCTTAATACTTTGTCACAAATAAAATCATCCTGAGTGACCTTAATAATAAATATGTTGCTTATTTGGCCGAAACAAAATATCGATGGCTTACTTCACAGTACTACTAATTTAATTTTACTAACTTCAGGAAAAACACAATTAAAAGTTTCCTCTTTTTGGAAAATTACAAATTTTCAATTAAGCTTTTGACTGAACCGATTTAGGAATAAGCTTAGCCCAACCGTGAAATAAGCCATCGATATCTATCCTTCCGAATCACTCTAACCCACTTGTTTATTCTTCAATTTCTGATAATCATACTAGGCACCTGAAAAGGAAAAGGCATCGAGACCTTCTACTCTAAAAATGTTATTGACGTTCTGCCAATGGGGTTCTCCATATGTCTGTATCATATCATTTTATTATAATTCACATGGTTTTTAATAGTTGTATTTTTTAATAAATTCAGTTTTAAGTTTTAATAAATAAATATTAAAAAATAGTTATGATTAGGTATAGATTGTTGACCGTAGATAACTGATGGATAAGGTGGTCGGGCGGTGCGGTCATCAAAGAAACAACATAAATAAACAAAAAAATATCTTCATCTTCTCCAATCAAAAATAGTTATGGTACTGTTGAATCAAACGTTTATAATCTTTTTCACATCTTTGTCTATCCATCTGGTTTTCGGCCTCCGACGTGGTCCCTTACCAGCTGTACTGGCATTAATGGTTGTGTAGAGGCGTCCTAGTTGATTGCTTCGAGCCATATGTCACGCCCATTTATGTTTCAAGAGCTGTATAACATAAAAATGTTATCGATTTTTATAATTTCACCACGCTTGCGTTTCGATTTATTATAACTTTTCTGATAAGTAAAATGATAGTGTCCATTTATATGAAATCAAAATATGAAAATGTTATAAATTTTTAGAACGGTATTGATTTATTTTAACTTTTCCCATTTCTTACATAAATGGTCCATTTATATGTTCTGGAACATGCAGATTATAAAAATTCTATTGATTTTATGATTGCGTATCGATTTTTTTTTTTTTTACGTTTTCTGATTCTAACATATTCAGATCTCATTATATTTTTATGAGACGGAGAAGATGGCAGTGCTATTAATTTAAAAATCCCGCATAGATTTTTTTTACTCTATATATATGTGGAATTATATAATTACTGTAAATATAGGTGTTATGAATGTAATCGTCAAGACCACATTGCAGCAAACTGTTCTTCGGTCAAGTTCTTTGAATGCGAGGACAAGGGTCATATCGCAAAGGCATGTCCTTGGATTTACTGACGGAACTCAGCCTCAGAACCATTGAAAGTGAACATTCACAGAACAAGACGTCACATGGAGTTTCCGTGTTCTGAGGAATATTCAGATAAGAATTCAAGTGATGAAGATGGTAAGTCTAGTTGGGCACGGGTGTCAGTGAAACTAAATAAACAGGCGGACAAGAGTTACAAGTCGAAAAGAGCGGACCAGAAGCAGAAAGCTACCATCTGAGGAGACGAAGGCAACCCACGCAGACGAGAGCTTATAAACAATGTGTGTGAAGTGTGGTAGAGGTTGCCCATAGTGCAAAGGTGGAGTGATAGATTTAAAGCGCTTATTGATACTGGTTCTAGTATCTTAATTAGTAAAGGGGTGCTGAAGGAGCTGGATGAAGCCAAAAAATTAAAGGTATGTAGATGTTCTGTTATCACTTTGAGTGGCCATTGTAGAGTACTGGAGGAATACGAATGGGATCTCGAGAACCTCACTGGGGTGAAAATGGGGGCGGTAGTCCATGTGTTGGAAGGCCTAACAAGTCAATATGATATCTTGATCGGGTACGATGTTCTGGATAAGGTCGATTTTGAGATGCAGTGTAGCCGGGGACGCTGGAAAATCATCCTGGGAACTAAAGCGTATCATGTGTGACTAAAAACTAATGGAAATGATCATCGCTTAGAGTTCGTGTACAGGTACCCAATGTCGAGTTACTACTGTCTGAATTTACTGATATATTTTACAGGGAGGGTTGCCTTCTACCGGCCACTTGGAAGACCAAACATGAGATAACCCTTAAAGAAAACAAATTTTCGTATACAAAGGGCCGGAGATTCACAGTCAATGATAGCAATAATTAATGACCATATAAGGGAACTTCTTAGCCAAAGGATAATACGGCATAGCACCTCGCCGTTCAGTAGCCCCTTTTCGATTGTCGAGAAAAAGAAGTGGGATTCACAGGCTGGCCCCTCGTATCGCCTAGTGATTGATTACAGAAAACACAATGATAATACTATAGAGGAACGGTACCCCCTTCCGAGACTTGAAGATATGCTAGATCGCTTAGCGGGAGATCGCGTTTTTTCTACTCTTTATCTCAAATCTGGTTAGCATCAAGTGAGGATGCGGGATGAGGATATAGAGAAAACAAAATTTACGTTTGGCAGAAGGTTTTACGAATTCACACGAATGCCGTTTGGTGGATGAGTTTCTCCGCGGGCCAGGAGAAGACTATTGCCAAATATACATGGATGACCTTATAGTCTTTAGCCCTTCTCCATCGCAACATATAGTCCATCTTAAAGTGCTATTTGAACGTATTCGGAAATTTGGTTTTAGGTTACCAACGGAGAAATCACATTTTTTCCAGTAAGAAATAAAATTTTTAGGATACCTTGTATCCGAACAAGGATTGAAACCAAATCTGGCCAGGGAAGAAGCCATTGTGCGAGTAAATCCACCAGCTAACCAAAAGGAACTTAAGAATTTTCTCAGGATGATAAATTATTATCGTAAATTGCTTCAGCTGATATAATCTCGCCACTCAGTCAGCTTTTAAAGAAGGGTCGGTCCTTTAACTTTACCGAGGAACATTTGGAGAGATTCTATGGAATTCACCTATGGGTGCAAGAAATTGCGGAACCAGTGGTAGCATTCCAGAATTTTCAAAATGAATTTATATTGGCAACGGATGCTAGCGAAAGGGCGCTTGTCGCAAGAATTAGATATTGCAGATAGGCCGGTGGCTTTGGCAAGCAAACAGTTGTTAGATGCGGAATCGAGATATAGCGCGCGGGAACTGTTAGCCATCGTCTGAGCCGTCCACCATTTTTGCCCGTATTTATTTGGTAGGCGTTTTACTCTACTCACAGATCATAATTCGTTACTTTGGACAGACGGCCTTAAAGAGTCAGACGCCGGAAAGAAAAGCTGCGTACTTACAACTTTCAAATTATCCACCAAAAAGGCTCACAAAACGTTGTCGCGGACTGGCTTTCGAGAGCTCTATATGTGAATCCTCCCTATGACGCAGGCCCCTCTCATGTTGCTCGAGATAATATATTCCGTGATGAAGAGAATACAGTACATGCCGAAGAAGTCCTCCCAGGAACCCGCCATACACAACCCAACGAAACCATAGTCAACCAACATAAGCCCAGATTATTTGGAAAACAAAAACTGAAGGTACATTGCGAACAGAACATACCAGGTATGGCAGGCACAATATCGTAACTGTATGGACCCGTTCCCTCGGAAGATGTCATCCGCATAATCAATGATTTAACCAAACGTTGCAAAACATATTACATGTACGTTGGAAATAAATCCAACTTAAATTGTAAACACCTGTTGGAAACAGAAAGGATAGGAGCCGATAGAAACATAATTTTATGTTTTAAAATCGTGGAAACGATAAAAGATCCCGAGCGTCAAAAATAGTAAGTTCAAGCCTACCATGAAGGAAAAACTAGCCATCCCTGGATTCCTGAAATTCTGGCCGCATTGCTTCGAAAGTATTACTGGCACTAAATGCGTCGTTCGATTAAGGATGTTTTGCAGGCATGTACAGTATGTTACCGCGCCAAATACGACATCCTCCTAATATCCATCCAGAAATCACTCATACACCTAATTCGCCGCTATTAGACATGCAGTTTTACATTTTTACTTTATTAGACAACTTTAGTAAATTAGCTATGCCATATTCCCTTGTTTGGGAGAGTAGGTTGCTATGGAGTACCACAAACCATTACATCTGACGGTGGGAGGGTTTTTCGAAACGCTCCTACAACCACAGAATGTTCCGAGTTGAACATAAAATGGCATTTCAATTCCCCCGAGAACCCACAAGGGCGCGGTTCCATTGAACGCCTACACAATACTCTAGGGGAACATCTTCGGTTGTTCCGATTACATACGGGACTAGGAGCTACTGTAGCAATGCCTAGAAGGGCGTTGGCATACAATAACACAATTCATTCTGCCACGGAGTTTACACCAGTAGATGTTGAATTTGGCCAGCCAGTACGAAGAAGGGGAGATTTGCTTACAACGGCATACACGCTTCTAAGAGACGCTGTAATTTACAAGCGTAGGCAACTAGCCGACATTTTCCAGTAAGTGCACTACAGACTTCGCAAAGAAAAACATTCGAGGGCGAATCTCATTTCCTTGGCTGTACCAGATGATTCCCACAAAGTTTCATTGGGCATGACGGTCTAATGTCA
>NW_027105730.1:546732-554051 GCF_000696795.3 Halyomorpha halys
ATATAACGATCGTCCGTTCGTCGCCAGGGGGATCAGCGCCATGAAGGGCCTTTCAAAGGAGTAGCGCTCCGAAAACATAACATAATTTCCCTTCAGGAGATAACAATGCTCAGAGGGTTAGGCATACCCATTTATGGCATTTATGGTATGTAAAATCATTGTTTCTCCCGCTCTTTCAGTCTAAATTAGCTCGGTTATGATTTCAATCTTATTTTGTTATATGATTTTCTTGTCATTATTATAACATGTATATATATAGTAGAATTTATAGCTTGTTTTGTTTTTCATGTTCTTTTCGTACACTTTAGCTTAAGGAATTGTTCTTTAGTTTCTCTATTATTATGTTTTATGTATTTTATTTAATGAGCTCCAAGTTCACTTTGTGAACTGGGATGGGGGTGATAAGAAGTATAAATGATAAGAGGTGTATAAGATAAGTACTGTTATCAAACAACCATTGTTATAACAGCTGATAACCAATGTGGAAGGTAAAAATAAATGACAGTATTATTCAAGCATTCAGAGTGTTCAATTCGTTTCTACTTCTTTCTTATTTTAACTTTACTAAGTATTTTAACTTACATGCATATTCTGCATATTCCGAAACCTATAAATGGACCCTTGTATGTGAGAAAACAGAAAAGTTAAAGATAAATCGATACGTAATCTGAAAATCATAGTATTTTCATATTCTTCATATCCAAAAACATATGAATCGACCCTAATATGTTAGAAATCAGAAAGGTCAAAAGTAGAAATAAATCGATACGCGATATCAAAATCAATATCAATTGTGGTATTCACCTCTTAGGAAACATAGAAAGGGACCTTCATATGTCAGATATAAAAAAGATAATAAAAAAAAGTAAAAATTAATCTATACGCGATTTTAAAATGTATTAAGGTACTTCCAGATCTGTAAGACAAAAAAGGACGTCTTAATGAAATTAAATGAATATGAACGTATTCGGATGGTTAATCATATTTTTTTCAAATATGAGATTATTTGTGCAAAATATTGACAAATACAAAAGTATTCCACTGGTTAATCGAATTTTTTCCTCAAATAATTGATTATTCGTGTAAAAATTCGCGATCAACATCAATAAAGATACAATCAAATTGTAGTTTGATGGTTAATCGTTTTTTTTCTGAATTATTGACGAATCAATCGAATAATAACTCTGAATGAAACACAATTTTTAAATTAAATACTGAGTGAGACAATTGTGTAATTCTCTCTATAGGCCTATGATATTTATTATCTTAGCACAAACACAAGTTGATAAGCCATTAAGATTTCGAAAGATCATATTTTTTTTGTTACAATTATTAGAAGAAAAAATATTTAATACCTACGAGTTAAGTTGTATTATATAAACTATGAAGCTAGTGCTAAAATAAAGGTTCCAATTGCAGGTAAGATATCAAACGTATATGGATCAGTGTTGGCTGAATTTATCAGAAACGGGAGAGATAATTAGACCAACGTAAACTACTTTATATTACATTAAACTAGCTTTAATTTGAGTGCTAATAGAAATAAATTGTTTTTGAGATATAGATTTCTCAAATTAACTCACGAACTAATGATTAGTGTATTCTTTATGAAATGTTGCAAAAAGCTAAATCTCTCAAAATACTGAACGTTTAGATTTAAATGAGTAGTCTAGAGTTTTAGATGAGTAACTCAGTGGAAGGGATAGACACTGCACTGACCTTGGTCAAGGAGCGGAGGTGGGGGCAGCACTCCCTCAGTGCAAAGGTCTCGACAGAACACTGCTTGCTGTATCTTCGATTACTGGCCAAGATTGCCGGTAGATCTTCACTAAACCTCGGAAATCAATTTCTAACCTCTCATATCACACACATGCCAATTATGGACATAAACAGACGAGAAAAAACAATCAGGAAAGAGATGAACTGGCCCCTAATGTTCCTCTACCACCGCCCTGCGCACAACTGCTTGTAGCCATGTTGCGATAAATATCGATATTTTCATTTCGATGTTCACTATAACGTATCGACATTTGTGATTCGATGTTATTGTGATATGGTAGAAACGTACTAAATTCGGGTTTCGATATCGTGTTTTATTAAAATTTATATTATTGTTGTTATCCTGGAAGATTATTAATAGGAGTAAGTAGATTAATAGATGTATTTATTGGTTTATACTAACACGTAGACAGGTGAAGTCTACCCTAATTGGTGTTAGTGAGGTTATCGATATTTAATGTTAATATTAAAACACCATATTTCGATTATAATTTTTACATAAATGTGTGAACTGAAAATAAATCCATACATACCAAATACTGTTTTCAATATAATATTTTATACATATATATATATATATATATATATATATATATATATACAATCTGATATCTCCTTGATTAAATATCTTATATATTTATTATATCTTAAAAGATAGATTTTAGACAATTTTTTTCCAACGTAATTGCAAATCACAAAAGTAGCTGGTCCGAAGTCCATATGCTAGCAGAACATTTGGTTTATGACCATACCAATCGACTGAATTATTACGTTAATGTACTCGTTCTAGGAATAATTTAAAATTCTTTAATTTACTTTATTGTAACTTTTTCACCAGGATCCACTATTTAGAATTTATAAGCAAAAAAGAGAGGCCAGAACTTTCTAATTTGTTACTTTAACTAACTTATTAAATTTAAAAGACATTTAAAAAATGTAAAAAAAAAAAAAAAAAAATAGAAAAGATTTGGGAAACACACTTCAAACTATATAGATAGTACCATATTTGTATGTTATTTCGTTTACCAGAAGAAATAATAAGTATATAAATCACTGTTGTGAACCTAATCAAACGTCTAAAGGAATCTCGGAAACGCTGTAAATGCCAGGTTCTGCTTCTCTTTGGTTATCGTTAAGTGAAAGATTTAAAATTGTAGAAAAAAAAATAAAATGTATTAAATTATTGCACAAAAGGAAAACTATATACATAATAATTAACAGTATTAATAAGGTAACATATATTTATTGGGTTGCTAGTGTTAGTGAATTAAAATGAAACAATAAAGTTTTATAACAAACAAAATAATAATGAAAATATAAGAATTTTATTATTATAAACAGGTGTGGCGGCTGCAGGGTGGTAACGCGCCTGTCTACCAACCCAAAGGTTGTGAGTTCGAGTCCGGCCCTACCCGTGATTTTTTCAAGTATGAAATTATACAAACCTCACTTACAGCCTCCCTCTGGGCATTTGGGAGGTTCGTTAGCTAATGGGCGGCACTCGTATAAGATTAGCATGAGACTGACGAACCCACTCTATGATAAAACCCACGTCAAGGAACGCGCAATGTATTTCCTTAATACATCGAGCGAGGCCTTAGACCTCCACGATCTGTCGTGCCAATAATAATAATAATAATTAATATAAACAGTACAAAAGAAAGGAGAGGTCTTCTTTAACACAAAATAGAATATTTATGGTTGATTGTAAATTAATAACGTCAGCTGAATTACAACAAACAGTGATCTATTATGACCTTAAGTTGAGGAGGAAGGCAGTGTTGATGATAGCCGTAGAATGACGTCAAATTATTAGTTAGTTGTAGATCGTAGTACCTTCGTAAGCTGAACTACATCTTCAGCTTACGAAGGTACTACGATGATGATAGCCGTAGGATGACAGCAAAGTATTAGTAGTAGATCGCAATCCTCTCGTAAGCTGAAGATGACGGCAAGGTATACTTGTATATCGCAGTCATAGTGGTACAGTTTGATACGTTAAACATCAAGCGCTGGGAGTCGTAACAAGACCTCACAATTGAGTGAGTGTTTTAAAACATACATATGTTCTTTTTCAGCGTGTTTTTATTTCATGACTCAGGGACACTTCGTACCTCCACTGTACCTTCACCATTATGCCAAACTTGCGGAACAGAACTTACAGTCAAACACATTCTGACAGAATGCCGAGCTTATAACACCCTCAAATCTTTATATAATATACCTGATGATCTCCATTCCATCTTGCAAGATAACAAACTTACCATAGATAGACTTTTTAAGTTTCTACATCATTCCAAGCTCTACCATAAAATTTAATGAAATCCGGCCGGAAACATGAATCTGCTACAGAGATGTATTAACCCGTCTTCGGATGGAACATACGTGACTCACTCACTGTCATCTCATGAAGGAGGGAGGATGCACCGATGTGTAAATGCTGCTGAAGTGATCTCGCTGTTGGACACATTCTTACTGGGTTGCTCTGGAGTAGCACCGAATCTCTTCATGTTTACGGGAAAAGATCAGAGAACAATCCACAACTGTAATAAATTTGTGAAGTGTAAATTGTAATTGTTAACATGTAAACCATGTTATGGTTATACCAAATTGTAATGGTAATTTCTCACTTTGTAATTTCAACTGTCATTGTATGTCATGTATGTATTTTCTTATCTTGTAATTTCAATTGTATTTGTATTTCTACTGTATGAACATGCCAATTGTAATCGAATTTGTAAATCAAGTGTAAATGGCCCGAGTTGTCAAAACACTTAAATAAATAAAAAACAAAACAAAAAAAACATACATATGTAGCAGCAGAAGTGTTTGCTTATAAAACAGTTGGGCTATTAATTTGTTATAAGAACACAATTGAATATTCATATCTACAAAATATCTTACATTATATTATTGAATAATTTATACAAGTCGAATAAGTAGATTGATATCAATCTTATTTACTGTGCAATATGTTTACTTAAAAAAATAATAATAATATCAAAATATTGTTTAATACAAACATTACTTATTTTTATATTGATACTTATTATACAATTCTCAACTGCAGTGTGTTCTACATTATGATGCTACCATCTTAAGATTTAGAGGACAGAATCGGTTTTGAAATGAAGGTAAGGTTTGCTTAGGTTTCCCCACATCTTCTGTTTTTTTTTTATTTCTCAGTAGATACTCTGTTGTTGATATTTTGCCTGTTTCTATTTTGTGTTATTATTTGTGTCTTTATGTATTTATTAGGTTAGAATCACATGAATTTAAATTTTCTAGTTCTGAATTTTTTATTAATGGGTTGATTTTTATTTTTTCTATTGTGATCCTTTCTTTTGAGTATTTCGTTTGAAGTTTATGTCCTGTTTTTCTAAAATGATTAGTGAGACCTGTTTCAGGTTTGTTGGGATTGTTCCAAAATAGGATTTCCCGCAGTTTTCTACACAGGGAATTTTATACACTATATTAAATTTTAGTTCTATTTAATCCTTATCTTTCGTATTGGTGAAAAGTTTAGATAATGTGGCGGTGATTTTGTATGTACTCGTAATTGCGTAACCGTTTTTTTCTTTGTTATTGTTTGTTTAGAGTTTTTTTATATTCTCTCTGAATGTATTGGTATATATGGGATTGTGTTGTATCTTTTGCTGTTGGTTTCGTGGAGTTGTGGTTGTGTCAATCTTGGTGTTTGCTTTAGTAATTGGCAGACTAGTTTGTATTGGTACCCATTTGATTGGAGGAGATCTACAACTTTGTTTTCTATTGTTTTTGGTATTTGGGGAATGTTAATTTTCGTAAGGGAGCGAGGTGGTCACGGGGTAAACTTTTTGGCTACTAACTCTAAGGATCCGAGTTCGAATCCGGCTGGGCAGAAAATTGTTTTCTGTTACACTGTAGCCGTGAGTCAACTCTTGTGGGTTCTGGAGCCCTCTTGGGGTCCACCCAACCTCTTGAATTGGGTACCCTAAATTGAGTAAAAATCTGGTGGTCGAGCGTGATTCTGGCCATATCACCTCCTTGCACAACCGTTGGTCTAGTAACAGTAGTTCTTTACAAAGTACTGAACCCCTGACCCTTCATGGGTTGTAGCGGTGCAGATTTAAATTTTAAATTTAATTGTCGCACCCGTTTTATTAAATTTTAGTTGTGATAATTTTGTATCTTTTTGGACATTGGCTGGTATAATGTATGTATCTTCCAGAGTGAATAGGTTTTTGCCACTATTTCGTTTCTATTTCCCCATTAGATTTTCTTAGTTTTTTTATTGTTCTTAGTTGGAATCGCGGTTGTTATGTCATCAGCAAATTTATATATGAAACGGTATTTTAGGTAATACAGTATCTAATAAAGTTTCTAAGTAAATATCTGCTAAAATCGGAGCAATTAGAGATCCCATGGGGCATCCGAATTTTAGAATATATAATTTTTCATGATATTAAAAATATCCTATATCAGTACAAAATGATAGTTTTGTCATAAGGTGTGTCTTGGGAATAGTTGTGTGCGTTTCAAATTTTCTCTATTTGTTTTGAATGATATTTTTTAATGTTGGGTATAATAGTATTTTTTGTATATTAGTAAACAGTGGCGATGCGACTATTGAAATAAGTTTGTACCCTTGTGAAATTATGTCACTAATATTTTTTTGAAGTTCAAATGAGTCTTTTAACATTATATTTATTAGTGGAAATATGTTTTAATATATCTGCTAGATAAATTGGTAGCACATGTGTTAGAGAATTCCGGAATGAAACTATTGGTCTAACTGGGTTTCCTTCTTTGTGGGTTTTTATTAATGAATATAATTTGGGTGATGTCTGTGAATTTGTAATTAGTTTGCAATGTTTTGTTGTCAATGTACTTTTTCTGTTTTAATTGTGCTACGGTTACGTTTGTATCTATTTATGAGTATGTATTTATTTGTATTGTATTTATGAGTTGAGTTTTGTCTACTATTTTATATATTTGTTCGTCGTTTTCTAGTATATTTGTTTTTTTTTTTAATATATAGTCGTCTTCGGTGATAGCGATAGTTTAGTAAGGTCTGGTTTTATTATTATTATATCCGATTGTGTTTTTAAAAATTCTTGTGTTGTTCTTTACATTTTTAAGTGTTAAAGCGTGTCTTAGTGTTTCTGTTGTTTTTAGTATTATTTTTGTATTTGGTTATTATATTTTCACACTTACCTTTCATTTCATCCCTTCAGTTATCTTAAAAAAACCGGTACACGTGGGGAAACCTTACCTTACCTTCATTTCAAAACGGATTCAATCCTTCTCAAAATCTGAAGATGGTAGGATCATAATGTAGACCACACTGCAGTTGAGAATTGTAAGTAATGTTGGTATTAAACCATATTTTGATTGTAATATTTATTAGTAAGAAATTGCACTATGTACTTGTAGTTTTGTGATAATTATTTGAAAAGAATGTATAATCTAAAAAGCTGTGGTTTTCTCATAGTAGGGCATGAGCAGGACTATGCGATACGTCGCCATCAGATGTATTATCACAAAGTTACTGACCCCCC
>NW_027105730.1:560477-567905 GCF_000696795.3 Halyomorpha halys
TATTATTATTTATATATACTTAGATCTTATTTTTTTTTATTTTATTTTATCCTTTCGTTGCTCTTTAGCTTCGATTCTTGTTTCTTTTATTGTGTTCTTCATATTGAATACAATTAAAGAATGTTACATATTTTGAATTAAGATCACTTCATACTTCTTATGAGTTCATTAGCTAATTATTATTCATTTATTAATTGTAAATTCGTAGGAATAATATTCACTTCATAAGTTATTTCATTCATTTTAGTATTGAGTTGTATTTTATTTAATTTAAATTTATATTTGCAACTAAATTCTAAATAGGCTAAGATACAATTTAATAAATACATTTATTAAATACACTCAGTAAAAAATCCAAAATTCTGCAGTAAAATATCAGAATATTTATTAAACATACAAATTCTGCATTTATCATCAACTTTACGCTTTAATTTATAATATTTATACATGCAAAGCTTATCTAAACTTGTTTGAACCAAATTAAACTCACTAAATGCTCTCTACATTAATGCAAACATTCGTAAAAACCAAAATACTCTGACTACAAATCTATGTACTATGAAGAAGCTAATTTACTAAATGATTTTATATTTCTATTATGAAGACCAAAATTCAATTTTTAACTTCTTAAAACTACCTAAATTTTAAGTTTTAAGAAAACATGGAAGGCCGCAATGTAGAAATTAGTATTTAAAAATACTTCAAAGCAGATTTTGCTTTTTAATTTTTCTTAGTATTTCATCTCACTTTTTAATTGTTTATTTACCTAAAAATACACCATAACAAAAAAAAAACTGATAAGAAATAAATGGAAGCAGAATTACTTTGAAAAGTTTGATTAAAAATTAATAAGTATTTTCATACGTATCAGACCAATTGATATTTTGTTTGATTTTTTTTACAATAGTATACTTAGGTAATATAATATTATAAGAAAAAAAAGTTGTAATTCTCACTTGTCGAATTAGGGACAATAACACTGAACGTTCTCTATAACAAGCTTCTTTTAGAGACATTTTCGTAGTTAGCTGAAACCACTGATTAGTACTAACTATTACAAAAACCTTCGTCACTTGGTTGTGTTTACTTTATCTTTCTTACTCATTAGTTTTTTTTAGGATGAATTTGACTTTATGTGTCACCTCATTGCATTACTTTACCTAACATTTGTCAATTTTAAACTATAAAAAAAATAAAAATAAATTAATAAATATTGGCGTATGTTCAATAATTTCAGTATAATGTGTGGAATTTAGTTCATACATTCAATTTTATGCAGCAACATGTAGCACAAAAAGAGTAAAATATGAAATTTTTTCATGAAAAACTCTTGAGGTGCAAAATTTTGGAAAAAATCCTAAAGTGCAAAATAATATTAGTACTATGAGTGTTTTTTCCACTGTTCAAATTCATGTCGAGGATTTGTGGAATTTGAAGCTAAGAGACAAAAGATGCAATTGCACGAAAACTTAACAGAAATTAAAATTTTCTGAATTTATTTTGGAAAATATGAAAACCACTACTTTTACGAAGATATACACCATGTACTACTTTATATTACATTAAACTAGCTTTAATTTGAGAGCTAATAGACATCTGTACGTCGATTTTTTTTTTTTTTCATTGGCGTGACAGACCATGGTCTGTACTTAAGAAATACATCGCGCGTTTCCTGACGTGATTTTCGTAGGACGGGTCCGTCAATCCCACGCTTATTTTTGTGAGTGTCACCCATTCGCTGACGAGCCTCACAAATGCCCGGGGGGAAATTGTGAGTGAGTATTGCGTAATTTTTATGCTTGAAAAAATCCCGGGTAGGGTCGGGCTGAAACTCGCAATCTATGGCTTGGCAGACAGGCGCGTTACCACGCTGTCACCGTCACCCCCACAATTTAAACAATTATATTTCGCGAACTATTGAACTAAAGTATCTTTATTTTGGCTCATGTTTTAACAAATTTATATAAATGATGTCCTCTTAAGTTTTCTAAAGTTGTTGGTAGTTTGAAAGATAAGAGCTCTTTATCGCTAAATGAAAAATTAGTATTTTTTAACGTTATGAAACAGCCGCCATTTTTTATTCCTTTATTATTATTATTATGCAATGTTTTCATTGAAGTAGTTAAAATTGGAGTGAAATAACTGCCTTTTTTTATCCCGGCTCTTGTACTAAGAGTTTTAGTTGAAAATCCAACTATTCAATTAAAATTGTTTTTTAACCTGTGTTCCCTTGTTAATAATCAACGATAATGGTAAGTGTTATAAATAACACTTGATATAGTTTATAATTTATTACAACACTGGCGGGAGGTTTTAAGTAACTCTAATATATCTGATAACTGGCATTGATAACAATTATTTATTTTGTTATAATTTGATCAATAATATCTGTAAGTAATTAAAACAAAGTAAATGAAAAATCAATGCAAATATTTCCCCAGCTGTCAAATGATTCATTCTAGTACTGTGTCAATCAATAATTACTCTGCAAATATAGAGTGAGTATAATTATCATGTGTGTGCAATTAGTGATGCTTAAACGATGGTAAACATGTATGATTCAATAATACATAACATATAGATAATATAGCAGGTGGTCTACTTAAGGTTTGAACAACTGTAGCCCACTTAATGTCCAATTAATTGGCCTGAAGGTTTCCCTACAGCTACAATAATCTATCTACTTTTAAAATAAAATAAGGAAATCGTTTTAGAAGGAAGTTTAGGAAGAATTTTGGGCGTCCACACAAACCATTATCAATAGGCTATATCAAGGATTTTTTTCTTAATCATTTATTTATTGTTATTTACAATTGTATAACATATATACAACAAGTAAATTTGCTGTAGGTGACATAGTGATATGATAGAAACATATGGAGAATCTACCTGTTGATAGAACTCCAATAACATTTCTATAGGAGAAGATCCCGAGGCCATCTTCTTTTCAGACGCCTTGGAGGATTATTAGGTAATGAAGGAGAAGCCAGGTTAGAAACAAGTGGATTTGGGTAGTTGGGAAGTTTATCATGGAAGGAATGGTATCTGGTATTGGCCAAATCGGCAACATATGGAATATTGAGGTCCTGATGGATGACTTGATTTGTGACAAAGGAGGATTAAGGACTTTACGAAGGATTTTTGACTGTAAGGATTTGATTCGGGAGGAATATGATGGTTTAGTAGAGTCCTAAAGCTCAACCTCGTATGTCCAGATAGGTCTTATAATAGTCATGTAGATCAGTCTTTTGTAATGGATTAGCAATTTAGACCGTTTGTCTAGTAAATGTTGTAATAGTCGAAATCGACGAGCAGTTTCCTGTCTTTTCAGTCTTGTTTTAGGATTCCATGTCAGTCGTTTGTCGAGATGTAGTTCTAAGTAAGGGATCTGTTCGACAGGAATAAGTGGGGTATTATTAAAGAATACTGTTTGGCAAAAGTTCATTGGTTTACGACGAAGAGTAAATGTGATTTGGTGGGATTAATTGGAATTAATTTTAATCCTCCAATTTTGGCACCATTCTTCAAGGGTGGTGATGTGGAATTGGAGGGTTTCGGATACAATGTAAGGATCATTGTTCACTGACAATAGACATGTATAATCGGCATACATGGTGAGGATAGTGTTAGGATGGGTTGGGATGTCAGCTGTGAAAACTGTATAAAGGATAGGTCCAAGGATACTACCCTCACGAAAAAAAAAAATTAAATTTCAACACGATTCCAATCATAAAAAAATATATTAATATCATATGAGTAAATTTAGAAGGTTAAGTTTCACATTGTGGAAACACATACACTGTTAATTGTGTCATACGCACGACAGAATTTGTGGACATAAGTTTGACACATGAAGGGCAAATGGATTTTTTAAGCAATTCAAGCATAGAAAAGTGAGAACTGACCTCCTCAGACACTTGGAGGTCAATAGCATACACACATAAGCAAACCTGTGAATCCTGTGCACTAGTTCCATTTCGTCAGATTCAGGTAGAACTGTCCTCCTACACAATTTCGGTTTGGATATTGTTGAAAATAAGTTGTGCCTTCTCAGAGTACGCCTAGGTTACCCAAACAGCTCAACTGCTTTGTAAGGTGGCATTCCTTCTTTCATCGATTTCAATGCATTTTTTAGTTAACATTTTGTCCATTTTTCTTATTTTTTAACTGGTAGATAAGCCATTTTCACAGAAAGATACATCAAAACAATTAATAAACTATCGATTACTAACAAAATAACATTGTTATGATCAAAAATATGCTTGAAAACAATTAGTGTCTTAATATGGCCTACATCAGAATCGATAAGCCATGTGTTATGTATTTTAATTATTATTTAATTACTATTATATAAACTTCATAATACTCAGTAGCACATATCTTTTATTCAAAACATATCAAGCTTAGTAACTAACTACATAACAAATGAATGCATAATATCTTCATTACAAAAATAAAAAATAAAATTCCAAGAAAACCATAGTAATATTCCGAAAGTAGAGCAATTTTCGAGATAGCTCAAATATATCATTAAAAAAAAATGTGAACTTAAAAACTGCAACGTCGTGTGTTCTTAGACTTCAAAGCTACTTCAGTGAATTGCGAAACTTCTCGGAGCTCGTTCTTCCATAACCTCTTATTAGTACAAGACCCAAAGAAGAGAAAAAAGACCGTTGTTTCCTCCCAACTTCTGATTACTTAAATGAAAACTATGTATAATTATTAGTCTAAATTGATGAGTCTGCCAAGTATAGGTAGGGGTGGAGGGAAATTACGGCTGTTTCGAAGCCTTAAAAAAAAATTTCATTTGTAGTTCTGTATCTTTAAAACTACTAGAAACACACAAAAAAAAATCATTTAAAGCAAGGTAAATTTTCTAAAATTGTATTTACGTTCAAGCAATAATTCTATTTACGTTCAATAGCTCCCGAAATATAAAATGATTTTTTAAAAGAAACAACATTTCATTATAAATGCCCTGAAAATCCGTAGTTTTTGCGATATTTGATAAAAATTACACAATTAAACAAAAAAAAAAAATCAAAAATCTTGCATCTTGCTCATGTGCGAGAGAAGGCTGATCGGACGATAGTGCTCGGTCGAATATCCTTTCTTCCACGTTTGACATAAAAAGGGCAATCCTTCCGTACCGTACCCTTCCCGCTAAGACCCCCGGGAGCAACTGTCCCATATCACTTTTGAAATATTTGTATAAAATGGGAAGTGGAGACTTTAAAAAGCGCCTGAAATTGAATAACGGCATGAGGCAGCTATTTAATACTTATTAGCTAAAATAAATTGATTTATAGTTGTTCGGAGAAAATTTCGTATGCAAAACTCATATTCATATACAAATATCATAAAACCTATGAAGATAACTGTAAAAAAAACTACTTTATAGTAAATTAAATCAGCTTTAATTTGAGTACTAATAAACATTTGTACGTTGAATAATTTTTTAGATATAGATTTCTCAAAATAAATTCACTAACTACTGATGTTTCAGGGCATTTTTTATGAACTATTGCTTTTATCTCGGAAATTAGTCAAAGTAAATAGCAATTACAGTAGAAAGGGAGGAGATTGCTTGCGTAATTCCGCAGGGAGGAGGTTGCTCTGGCCCGCTTGAGAATAGGTCATACTCTCCTCACGCACTCTCACCTGATCAGAAAACTGCCACCTCCAACGTGAAAATATTGTCAGTCCATTCTTACGATTAGACATATTTTCGAAGAGTGTACTCACGATTTGCCAACAATAAACAGGATAGGACTGACACCAAATTTATCCGAAACTCTCGCAGATGAGGAAGCTAAAATTACACGAGTATTTGAATTTTTAAAAGCACATCGCCTTCTTTATAAATTATAACTCCTCTTCGATTTTTATGTTTTTATTTATTTCTTTTATTTTATTTTTATTTTTTAAAATTTTTTTTCAATTTTTTTTATTTTTCTATTTTTTATTTATTTATTTTATTATTTTTTTTTTACTTTTATCATCCCATAGGCGTTGATGACCAGAGGGTTTTACGCCTTTAAGCAACAATCAACAACAACAACAGTAGAAAATATAATCTACTTTGAATGATGTACTCTTAAATTTTTATGTGTTGCTGGTAGTTTTAAGGACATAGGACCTGGGAATGGAAATTAAGTTATTTCTTTATCAAAAACAAAGTACATAAATAATTCATTCATTTTTTAAATTTTAATAGGTGTTGCGCCCACCATATGATAATTAATCGATTATGTAACAGATGCTATAAAAACAAAACAAATCCGCTCTCTGTTGTTTTTTATAGTAAAAATTAACAGATGACTTCTTAACGCCTCATTGTGCGCACATATCGTCTCCACCGTCACCTCACTATGCACTCGCAGTTGCATAGTGAGGAGTGCACCAGTATTCTGGCCATCTTCGCCAGCCAGCATTTTAGCAACGGCGGGCAGACTACTTAGGCTCTTCCTCCAAGATAGTACAAGGGCCCAAGAGGAGAAAAAAGGCAGTTATTTCACCCCAATTTTTGATTACTTTATAGAAAACTAGGTATAATTAATAGTCAAAATTGATGGGTCTGCTAAGTATAGGTAGGGGGAATAAAAAATAGTGGCTGTTTCAAAGCGATAAAAAAAACTAATTTTTCATTTGGAGCTCTATATCTTTAAAAGTAGGAACAACACAAGAAAATCTAAAAGAACATTATTTAATGAAGAGTAAATTTACTGAAATATTAGCCCTAATAGAGTTATTTACGTTAAATATTTTTCGAGATATAGCTTTTTAAAAAGCAACATTTCAGAAAAAAGTTGTATGGGACGTACTGAAAGATCAGTAGTTAGTGAATTTATTTTGAAAAATTTATATCTCAAAAACCATTTGACGTATAGAAGTCTATTAGCATTCAAATTAATGCTAGTTTAATGAGCTATAAAGTAGTGTATGATGTTTATCTTCGTAGGAGTCATATTTTACATGAAATGTGCTAACATAAATTGATTTATAGTCGTTCAGACAAATTTTCATTTGCCAGATTTATATTCATATGTGAATATCATCATAAAAACTACTACCCCTACGAAGATAAGTATCATCACACTACTTTATAGTAAGTTAAATTTCTGTTATTTTGAGGGTTGGCTTATGGATCAAGAGATATATTTTTTCAAAAATCCAACATTTTTTTATGAACAACTAGAAATTAACATTTTGTGAGTTTATTTTTTAAAATATCATAAAAACTATTACTCCTTCAAAAATAAATATAATTAACAATTTTGTAGTAAATTTAACTAGCTTTAATTTGAGCACTGATCGGCATCTGTACGTCCACTGGTTTCTGAAATGAAGTTTTTCATAAATCAAACTTATTGTCCGAACAACTATAAATCAATTTATTTTAGCAAATATCATGAAAACTACTATTCC
>NW_027105730.1:568960-572151 GCF_000696795.3 Halyomorpha halys
TAATTGTAATTTTTTAACTTCGGTTATTATTAATGAACCATCACCCATGATCATGGAAACGAATAAAATAAAAATCCATTATCAACAGTTGACACTTTATCTGCCGTTAGCATAAACAAACAAGATGTCCTTCATTATTTATCAAAAATATAGATAAGCGATGAGTAGGTGGAACGAAAGTGTAGCAGTTTTTTATAAAATCAGTTACACTCACGGGGGGGACAAAAGTTTATTCCAGTAGCAGACTGAATTACAACTGCACTTCGAAAAGTAATAGACTGTGAAAATCGATTTTGAAATTTATAATTAGAACTTAAGCCTTCGCAATTAAAGGTAAGCACACTAGATTCATTCAATATTATATAAGTAATCAGGGCCCGTTAAGACAAAACTGGATAAGTTTCTACAAAATTTTCATTAAAAGACCGAGATTTTCCGCACTTTAAATCTAAAAAAAAAAACAGAAAAATAATGTATGTATCTTATACCTCGATATTCTCATTCTCATAACATACTTCTTTTAATCCATTAAAATCTATCAAGCCGGTGAAGTATATAACATATTTTAACAATGCCAATAACAATCATAGACGGAACAGTATTAATTCTGTCTTAGAGTGACTTGTACTGTTTTTGAAAAGCGGAATGCAGAACAGTCCCTTTTGTTTATTTAGTATTAAATAATTTGTTCTATTACGATCTGATAATATTCGACCAAGAATACAATGTAGTTTTGATTTTTATCCCATAACTTTTTGTCAGGATTTAGAAGTTATTACTGAACAACGACAATAAAAATGTAATAGACGAGACAGAAGAATTGGTGATGGCAGCGCATGCGCGGGAGGTATCGGGCAGAGAGGGAGAGAAAAATCATTTGTTCTGTCGTCGGTTGTTTTTTTAATGAATGGACATTGATGTAAAGCTAGTGTATTGTTTGGTTTCTCTGTGAGCTGAGTTAAGTTTAAAAACTGTGTATTGAGAAGTGATCTTTCTCTCTCTCTGCCACGACCAGCAGAGTGCAAGTACGTACGCGTTATTGTTCACTTTTGGACATAGATAACAATTGTATGTATTTTAATTGTAGGTTAGATTATAAGTTAGTAATAAGTACATAGATATAATTAGGATAAGTTAGAATAGGGCCGTTGTTAGTTAATATTGTTCTTTTAATTTTACAATTAGGTTAAGTAAATCTGTATTTGAATAAACATTAAAAACACATGTTTCTTGTTGTAGATATGTGAGTTAAAACAATATTAATTAACCTTGAAATTTCAATACATTACACTGGTGTCAGGTGTGGGGTATTAGAACTCGTTAATAAAATTAGATTGTATTCAGGTTCGAAGGGGCATTAAATTTAGACAAACACACTTCACTTACCATTACAGTCTAATAAGGTAGTTACCATGGAAGCAGAACTAAACAAATTAAAAGCCAAAATGGAAGTTTTAAAATTGGATATGAAATCTTTGAATGATTTTTCAGTACGTTTTCAGACATCGATAAGTGAAAATATTGTAAAATTAAAAGAACAATATTAACTAACAACGGCCCTATTCTAACTTATTCTAATTATATCTATGTACTTATTACTAACTTATAATCTAACCTACAATTAAAATATATACAATTGTTATCTATGTCCAAAGGTGAACAATACTTGCACTCAGCTGGTCGTGGCAGAGAGAGATAAAGATCACTTCTCAATACACAATTTTTAAACACAACTCAGCTCACAGAGAAACCGAAAACTACACTAGCTTTACATCAATGTCCATTCATTAAAAAAACAACCGACGACAGAACAAATGATTTTTCTCTCCCTCTCTGCCCGATACCTCTCGCACAGGCGCTGCCATCACCAATTCTTCTGTCTCGTCTATTACAAAAATACCAATATTTTTACTTTATTAAACTAATTATTTAGCCAGTAAGAGTTTTAAAACCACCAGAAATACATTTTCATGTCGAGTGTGATAGATAAAATTTTTTTTAATTCTGGATTTTCTCTTTAAGAAGTCTGGTAAGTCAATTCAATAAAAAATTTTTGAGGTCAAAAAACTTCCAATTTGAATGTAATTTATTTTAAATTAACATATTTTAGCACAACATTTCGGGACTATTGTCCCATATTCATATACTTTAATAAACCACAAAGAACAATAATCCACCATAATAACAATCTTCATATATATGTATTATAATTTATTTATATATATATTAATTATATTCACCTCATAATCGGTCAAAAATTTGAATTTCATAAAGGACATCATATCATATCTACATTGCTTTACACTGTGTTATCATTACTTATTGGTGTATTCTTCCCCTCTCTTTAGCACAACAATTCCTCTATATTTCTTGCTACCTCTTTGGTCCTTATCTCATGTCCAGTGTGCTGTTTGGTTGTCCCCCTATTTATGTCCTGCTTTGTATTTTAAATTAAACTTAGTGATTTTTTTTTCTCGAAACTTTGAGTCTATTTATAATGTCGTCGTAATGTGTATTTAAGTGTTTAGTGTCAGTTGCGTAGTTTACTGTGTTTTGTAACATGTATGGCTTCCAGAAATCTTCTGCTTTTGTTTATTGTGCTGTATCTATTATTTTCGGGTTTTCAAAGTTGAATTCATGGTTCAATTTTATGCAGTGGTAGCCATAAAAGCCAGAGCTGTGCAATTTATATTTTGAACATTTCTACAATTGGTTGCATGTTGCTTTATTCGAGTTTCTAGTTTTTTAGATGTTTCACCAGTATATAATTTTTCACAATTTTTTCAATCTATCTTGTAAATTGCATTTAATTTTTCAATCTTTCAACTTTGTCTTTCATGTTGGACAGCTTAGTCTATAACTTATTATTATTGTATAGACCAGTTCTGATATTTATATGATCATATTCTGTCAGTGTTCTTTTTCATTTTATTTGTTAGTCCTGGAAAGTACTGAAGTCTAATGAATTTTTTATTATTGCTGTTACTTATTGTTTCATCTTGTTTTTTTTCTCTATTATCGTCCACATTAATCTTTCTGTTTATTTCATTGTAAAATTCAATGATACTTTTTTGACTTTGTGGTTTTTCTTTTGCTTGTTCTTGCTTTGTTGTTCTGATTGTTTTTATTTTCTTCGGTGTTCTACTTTTTGTATTGTTTCTGGTTGTATGTTTGTTATTCATTTTATCATA
>NW_027105730.1:572201-573829 GCF_000696795.3 Halyomorpha halys
GTCTAGAGATTTATGCTATATATATATATCAATCTTTTGGGATAGAAATTTTCAATCAGCATGGTGTATACTTCAGTCTTAATGTCTTCTATGTAAATTTTGTCCGTTAAGTTTATTGCTCTGTCAAATAAATTTTTTTCAATGTTCTCTTTTTGGTAATATGGGTGATTTGAAAAGAAATTAATTAATCTATTGCTTGTATTAGTGTTTTTAGTCCATTTAGTGGTTATTTTTCGTCCATCTATGATTATGTCCATATCCAGGAATCTTATTTTTTTTATTTTGGGGTATTTCGACAGTGAATTCAATTTTTTTGTGGAATTTATTACATAATTTAAAAATTTCTTGGTTTGCTGTTTTTCATTGTTATAATTATTAAGTCGTTTATATATTTTCTTATTAAGATTGGTTTTATTTCTGTTTTCATCAATTGAGTATTTAATAAATTGTTGATATAAACCCCACTCAAATTTATCGATAATGTAGACCCCATCGTTAATCCATGCAGTTGCCGAATATAGTTCCCTTTGTATTTAAAAAAAAAATGTACTTTGTGCATAGATTTAGACCTTCAATGGAAATGTTCCTGTCTTTTATTGGCGTATTGTTTTTATTTTTTCCCAATTAACCTCTATTAGTAATTTCTATTAGTAATTTCTATAAGTCATTTACTAGTACATTAGTAAATAGAAATTTGACATCAAAACTCACTATGTCTATTTCTTCATTACTTATTTTACGATCTGTTAGTATTTTTTTGAATTCATGTGCATTTCTGACATCATACTTGTTGTTATTATTTAATTATTTCAGAGCAAGATTTAAAAATTTTGATAAGGCTTCAATTGGCTCATTTATGTTATTAATAGTGGGGCGAAGATTGTTCTCCTTGTAAAACTTTATTAATCCATGTATCCTAGGGGGTGTAAAGTCATTTACTTGTAATTTTTTCTTGGTAAATTTATCTATGAACCCCATTTTATAGATTTTATTTGTATATTTATTAATTTTTCCTACTTATTCCGTAAAAGGTTCTGCTGCCAGTGTCCCGTGTGTGTATTTGTCATTTAATAATTTATCCATTTTTTCATCATACTCCTTTTTGTATTTTTTTTTAATTATTTGTAGATGTGTGTGCTATGGCTTGGAATTATATTATAGATTTGTTTCAGAAATGGACAAAGAATTATTCGAAGTCATACTGAGGAAATCAGCAGCTGATTCCAATATAAAGCGAATAATTGACATGAAAATGGAATCGGCAGTGCCCAAGGGGGAGAACTACACATCGAACATCTTTAGGGTCACGCTGAAGGTAGTTCTCGGGAACGGAAGGATTGCGACGAAGAGTTTTATATTGAAGAGTGTTATGTTGGCGACCTTTAGCAAAGATTCGAAGGAAAACTTTCAGACCAACAGTTTGGCAAAGGCCGAGGCTTCGGTAAGTCAGTATAGCTAAGACAGTCACTATAGTATATACTACATACAGCATAGTATAGACAGTCAGTATGGTACAGACTGATATAATAAAGACTGTAAGTCCAATATAGTCATAACAAAAAATCTATGCTGATAACATAAATGTCAATATAGCTCCCCGTACTATTTTTATCTTTCTTTTTCTTTTA
>NW_027105730.1:573884-575886 GCF_000696795.3 Halyomorpha halys
ATATATAAACTTTTGTGTAATTTTTTTTTATTGTGAGCTTAGCCCTCAGTGCCTCATTGATTCCATTCTATCCATTCAGAGGACCCTCTCCCATCTACTTGGTTCTGCACTGATCCTTATTCGGAGATTATGCGGAAGATCCGCCAGTACTTCCCTCTTCAACTTGTTGACTATTATCTTCGTAGCAGAACTAATTTTCGGCCTGTGTGAGAAATTCTGACATCGTGCAGGGGATACATATCTTGAGATACCAACAACTCCTTTACATGTGGCCAAAGTTGTTGGGTAATTAATGCAGCAGAATGCGCCCTGAGTCCATTAAGAACTATCTCCACATTACTACTAGTGTAATCTAAGTGAGGCGTCAAGTTGGACTTTCTCTTGTGCCAAGGTGTATGTATGTAACCTCACTGGGACGTAACCTTACTCCTTGTATGCAGTGGTACCGATAAAAAGAATGGGTCGAGTCTTTACAGGTGTCATCTTTATTGCCTTCTTCTTGCACCATACTCCTGTCAGATTGGCAAACCAACCAATCTCATCAAGAACTTCCAACATCTCGTCGAAAATTTGTTTCCTCAGAAAGGATCCAAGATAGCCCTGCGGACAATCCCATACCATAGTATTTCCTACTTCATAAAAGTTGCCTCGGATCTTATAAGTCTTATTGTCGTGGTAGCTCTTCAATAGGTCGTACAAGTTGCTAGAAGCTTTATACTTCTGTGATAGCGGTCACCAAACGCTATCGAAGGCAGAAGTTATGTTAAAAAAGAGGATCATAACATTTTTCTCCATCCTCATTTTAACATCAGGGCGCACTCTCAGCAAGGCGTCCGTGGTTCCCCAGCCTTGAGTGGATCCGTAATGTCGTGGGTAGCTCGCTCTTGAGAAAACTGGCCATTGACTCATGACCATCATGGTATCCAACAATTTACTTATTACAGTGAGAAGACATACATGCCTACTAAACTTGGTTAATTGTTTATCCATTTTTCCTCCTTTGTAAATGAGCCAGATATCAGAAATTTTCCAACTTCTTGGAAAATATTCGCTATCGAGACAATCATTGAATATTACTAGCATTCTTTCTTTAAAGAAGAAGAAAATATTCTTCAAGCCACGTCAATCGTGTTTAAACCAGAAGCACTACCAGTTTTCTGCCTAGCTACAGCGACTTGGAGATCCCATATATCTCCCAAATCTGTTCCGGGTAGAAATATCGTGGTGCGTCTTAGGAATCTATCCTCTTCCTTATCTAAGGACGAATCCATCCTTGGAGTAGGTTTCTACCATAAACGTCTGCGTGGCTTCTTCCTGAGTAGAAGCCTGGGTAGCGAAACCATGCAATGGAATCACTTACCTGCAGTAGGGCTAATATACACAAGGCCCGTATAGAGTGGTCTTGTGTATGTAGGACACTCTAGGAATTCTTTTATTTAAGATTTCAATTAAATAAAATTAAAGATACGTTAGAAGAACTAACACTATTCTCACTACTTATGACACATGTGTGCTTACAGTCAATAATAACCCTTTAATTGCATCCCAAACACTACAATGCCATATCGCAACCCTCGAATAATGCAGCCGTAATTGGAGGATCAAAATAGATCTCAACTAATTCCATCAAATCATCTTTACCCTTCGTTGTAAGCCTACTGACTGACCTACAGAATATTTTGTAATGTGGCTCTTACCCCTGTAGAACAGATCCGCTACCTTGGACTACGTCTGGACAAACGACTAACCTGGAAACCTCACACAAGACTAAAAAGAGAGGAATCTACACGTCGGTTTCGACTATTACAGCACTTACTAGACAAACGGTCCAAACTTCCAATTCATTATAAAAGACTGATCTACATGACAATTATAAGCCCTATCTGGACAAACAGAGTTGAGCTTTATGGATCCTTACAAGCTTTATTGAATCCTTACAATTCAAAATCCTTCTTAAAATCCTCAGTGCTCCTTAATTTGTCACAAATACATAGACTATAAT
>NW_027105730.1:575945-590635 GCF_000696795.3 Halyomorpha halys
GTAATAACTATAAATACAAAGACATAATACAAAAACATATGTAACCGATCTGGCCGGAACCAGATCTCATTCCTTCCATTATAAACTCTTTAAGTATCCAAACAGTTTCTAACCTCGTTCCCTCTTCCATTCCTGACAATCTTCCGAGGCATATGAAAAGAAGAAGCCTCAAGATCTGCTAATGTAAAAACGTCTTTAGAGTGCTACCTATGGGTAGTTTCTCTACACGCCTCAAATATTTTTTAGTGGAAGTAAAAATATACTTTAAAGAAGTAATACATATTTTTATGATAAAAATATAAGAAAAGTATCTTTAGCTGAATTTTCACCTCTTAAATAATGATTTTAAGAAATATGTTGTTCAATTCTGTAGACAAAATAATAAAAAAATAGATTCTAAATCTAAAGTGCCCTGGCTTAAAAAATATTTTAAAGAACTTTGAAACGAAATGTTTAACATTACCTGCAACCTTTTATTTATTTATTTTTTTTAATAATAAGTTATTTATTGATCTTTACAACTGTATATATATATACAACAAGTAAATTTGCTGTAAGTGATATTATGACATGATACAAACATGTGGAGAATCTACCTATTGATAGAACTCCAAAAACATTTCTAAAGGAGATCTCGAGGCCCTCATCTTTTCAGACGCCTAGAAGGATTATTAGGTAGTGAAGGAGAAGCAAGGTTAGAAACGAGTTGATTTGGGTGGTTGGGCAGTTTATTATGGAAGGATTGATATCTGGTTCTGGCCAAATCGGCAACATAGGGGACATTGAGGTCCTGATGGATGATTTGATTTGTGACAAAGTAAGGAGCATTCAGAATTTTACGAAGAATTTTGGACTGTAAGGATTGAATTCCAGAGAAATTAGATTGTTTAGTGGAGCCCCATAGGTCAAATCCGTATGTCCAGATAAGCCTTATAACAGTCATGTAGATCAGTCTTTTTGTAATGGATTGGAAGTTTGGACCGTTTGTCTAGTAAATGTTGTAATAGTCGGAATCGACGAGGAGTTTCCTGTCTTTTCAGTCTTGTATGAGGTTTTCCATGTCAGTCGTTTGTCCAGATTTAGTCCTAAGTAACGAATCTGTTCAACAGGAATAAGTGGGGTATTATTAAAAGATATTTTGGGGCAAGACGAAGGTTAACGACGAAGGGTAAATGTGATTTGGTGGGATTTATTGGAATTTATATTAATCCTCCAGTTTTGGCACAATTCTTTAAGGATGGTGATGTGGGATTGGAGGGATTGAGATACAATGGAAGAATCATTATTCACTGACAATAGGCATGTGTCATCGGCTTACGTTGGGAGAATAGTGCTAGGATGGGTTGGGATGTCAGCTGTAAAAACTGTATAAAGGATAGGACCAAGGATACTACCCTGAGGTACACCAGCAGACTGAGGAAACAGGGTTGAATAAGCGCTGTTGTGATTTACTTGAAACAACCTGTCTGAGAGATAAGAACGGATAATTAGATCCCCGCAACCTAAATGCAATAATTACGTATCAGCATTCAGGCTCATCTTTATCTGGGACAAATTTTCAAAAGGGTATGCATCAGCTAACAATGTGGCAATAAAGGTGCTTCAGATTTACTTATTATCTTTCAATTAACAACTGATCATGCCCACCTGTGTGTGCAGGAACCAAGTGTATGATTGCGCCAGGTAAAAGGTTCAATAAACTGGCTAGGGGAGGCTGCGGTCGTACGAGTACTGATTTTAATTAAACTTTTTTAGGCAATACTAGTTAAAAAATATTAAATACTTGTGTCGAAGATTATTGCCAATGCGCTATAGGAGCCTAAAAAAAATTATAAATAAATAAAATTATATAAATATTTAAAACCTGAAAGGTATTCATATAGGTTAAAAATAGAGAAAATTTCCATTTCTTTCCGACTTTCGTAGTTACGAATCACGTTGGACCTCGATTAAATTGTAAGGAGTTATGAATTCGTGAACGCTAGACATCGGCAGAAAAAAATATCACCAAAAATTCAAGCAAACAAATTTCTAATTTTTTATTCAAATAAAAATTCGTGTTTAAGGGTTTGAAGAGGCTCTACAAACGAATATGACTTGATTTGTTTTAAAAAAATTATTTGGACTAGTTTACTTCAAGGGATTTTAATTTTGTATAGAGAGAGAGAAATAATTTATTTATCTATGTTGCCTAAATACATCAGGTTGCTATCTCACACAGCATACTTATCAATCCGTAATCGGACATATATAAACTACACATACATGGCATAATCAGAAAAAAAGAGATACAATAATAAGATATAATAAACAATTTTTTTCCCCTACAGTTTCCTTTTACATTCAATTTCGGTCTGTACAACAAATACAAATGTTTCAATTCTTTCCTATTTTGACTTCTCATTTCTGCTCCTCCAATTTCATCCCTTTACAATTTTTTAATTCACCCGATCAACAAATTCGTTCTCTGGAGTTCACCCTCCTAGATCCTCTTCAGTGACTCGCTAAACAAATTCAATATTAGACGGTAATGTGAGATCAGACCATCAATAATAGTCACAGCAGTAGATCAGTTTACCAAAAACAAACAAATAGATACATTTTACGAGAATAAGACTAACACATAGATTAAAAGGAAAATATAATAAAAAACCGGTTACAGGAAACACTTGAATGGATAAATAAGTTTAAAAAAAACAAAAAAATAGTACTAATAAAATAAAATAATTTAATGAATAAATACGTTAAAACACACAAATAGAGAGGTCAACATATTAAAATAACTAAATAAATAAAACAAAGAATAATCTCAGAGCTAATTCCAATGCAGGTGATGGTGTTTAAAATAAAAATTATTCATTGTTATATTAATAATCATTACATGCATACAGAGCAAAGGCGGCACACGAGAATAAAAAAAAATTCTGAAATTATTTAAAATATTTTTTGGGTATTATAAGAATAATGTTGCCGGATGACACAGAGAGCTTGGTGAGAATAAGAATAAAAGGTACATCAAACAAGGGCGAGAATAGAAAACGCGTCAATAAGAACAATTGCTCCTCAACAACAATAATTCCTTATTTTTTTATTATAAATTAAATTTTATCTAATAGGCTTTCAAAAGGTGCTAAATACAAATATTACATGATTTTCCTTAACAAATTTTATTCCCCACTAGTAAAGAACAATTTACTACTCATCTATATTTTGTTTGTGTGTGTGAAAGGGATTTGAAGAACTCGTGATGTCGCGGTGGTAAATATCGTAATAGGGCAATTATGTCCTTCAATTTATCTGTTGTAATTTGTCTAATGTTTGTATTCAGTGGTGTCAATACAATATTTTCGAACTTTCTTGGTCAACCCCGACCTAATAATAAATTGAGGACTTTAAAATTTTCATTCTCATCCATTGATAAATAAATTATAAGGTTCATTTCTGACAAAACGCATTTTAACTAGTTTATTGATTCTCTGTTATAATTCTTTATCCTTTAAAAAAATTCGTCTTCTAATAATTTTGTTGATACAAAATCTTCTTGTCTTATTTCATGTACAATAAAGTTACTACACCTTTCCGACAATTTTTGATAATTTGTAATAATTTCAGCCTCAAACAGGAAATTTTTTAATGCCATTTCTACTACGCCAAAAGGTCTAAAATAATTTTAAAAATTCAATACTAAATTTTCAGTTTTATATTTAATTGTAAGTACATATGTATATTGCGTAAATTTTTTTTTTTACTGTTTTAATTAAACCTACTGATTATTCAACTATTGCAATTGTCCAAAAGCTGAGGTTAACTTGTTAAATATTAAAATCACTTTCAACACTGCCTTCGGGCATTATCAATAATAAATATCTTGATTCAAGTATAAATGGACTTAGGCCACTTTGAAAATATTATTGAACTAACTCTGAAATCTTATGTGTCCAGAATTATCGTATTTACTCGGAATATAAATAACATCTAACGCTTTATGGATAGATAACTTGAAGTTGTACATGTAAACACGGGCTCATATTTCTCTCATAAATCTTCTGCATTTTATCCAATTCCTGCGTCAATACAACCGTTGGAAAGCTATATGTTTCATATTTTAACCTGCATTGACAAAATTTAGATTTAATGCCCTGTAAATTTAAAAAAGTGGTTTTAAAAAAGCGCCTATATCGGACCACTATTTACTGGTCGAAATAAAGTTAGGCGTTACTATAGTTTCCATATTACCACTTTAACTATATATTAATTGATATAAAAGTTTCAATAGTGTTCAATTAATTTATATAAATCCTCAAATATAACAATAAGGAAGCATTTATGGTTTTGATAGTTTTATATACAGAAAAATGAATGTAAAAAAATATATATGTTTAATAATTAATCATATTTTTATTTATCATTTCTATTTCGTGTTTGATCTATTGGATTTTTTTGTGGCCATTTTACAAAAATCTTACATATAATCGATCGCTTAGTTATAATCTATAATTGATTTCTAATTCGATATTTACAGATCTACATCAACGTTCTTCGAGAAATGGAATATTTGATGGAGGAATTCGGGGATACAGAAGGACCTTTTTGGTGCGACTTAATTCACTTCAGCCAGGCTGATTCAACTATTATCCTGGAAGATTTGAAGGTTAGTAATGATTATCACAGAAGAGTAAATAGCTATAAATCCCATTTTTTTTCAATTCTTTTAAAATCTGTTCAAGGCATCTGGATTCAGTTCTGTCAAACGCACTGAAGCACAGGGCTTAGAACACGCAAGGTTAGCTTTGAGAAGCATTGGCCGATACCACGCAATGGCCAAAGTCTTAGAAGATAGGGGACTCATTTCGAAGGATCACACACCGTACACTTTACTTTACAACCAGAAGATAATCAAAAGTATCGTATTTGGCGGGATAAAGGCACTCGTCAAGGGCATGAGAGCGACTTGGGGAGAAGAGTGGTAAGCATTTAGTAATTTAGAAATTACTGGTCAAAATATAGGGTTAGCAAAAAGGTAATTTAGGGTTTTCAGAGTTCAATAAAACACAGTATTTTCTGAAAAATAAATGGTCTTAAATCAGACAAATATTTTCCATTCTGTGTTTTGTTGTTGTTGTTGGATGGGGCTTTAGGGCGTAAAACCCTGAGGTCATCATCGTCCATGTTTTGCCCTTTATAATTATATTTCAAGCTTTGATACTCTTTAAATAATAACTCATTTCAGAATTATTTAGTACGTATAATAAACTTTCGGGTTTAAATCTTATTCAAAAGGTTATTGATTCTTAAGAAAATTAATACCATTTATACGTTCTTCTGGTCGTCATTCAGAGCATCCGATACACTCGATCCCATTCACAATCTATTTAAGTTCATGGAATAGATATGACATTCTTCAAATATGTGACTGACTGTAAGTACACTGTTGCAGTATCGACATTTTGGCGGTGGCTGCTAATTGATCAGGTATGCATGAGTTAAATTCGTATGGCAATCTGGCAATAACTACCTCCTCCCTATGATTGAAACGCTTTGATGTGGTCCATGGTTTAATGTTTTTTTAATAGTTTTTAATTTGCTTGGCGGGCTTTCATGCCAACTAGCTGATATTTCATTTTTCATCGGAAGACTTATTTCTTAGGGTGTTAGAATGGCCGCGCCTTGACCTGGATGAGCAAGTGCTTGTTTAGCTGTGTTTTTTTATACTTATTTGCTGAGATTTTTCTAGTCCTTATTGAGAAAAAAATCGTCTTTTCTACGGAAAGAGAGGTAAAACCTCTTCAACTCTTCATTAAAATCGGGAAACAACGGACTCTCTCACTCGGAGTCCCCGTAATGAAACATATAAACCAATTAATCAACCGTTTTAATCTGGCTTCAAGGTCCCCAGAAACACTCATGGAAGTAACTTGGAGCCTATGGGTTTCGAAAGGTAGTAGGTAATGAATATTGAGGGTTAGAAGATACCGCATCCAGTGATGGAAAGTGTGAAAGAACTCTCCAAAATGAAATGTGTCTAAACACTCAAATAGCTATAAACGAATTCACCATAATTGGTTCTTCAATCAAACAATATTTGTTAGCCCTGGATCTAATCTTACAGACGTTACTTCGGCATTGGGAAAACGTGAATTTTTACTTGTTGTTGTTATTTTGTTCTAAACTATCTAACAAAAAATATTTCAACCAAGTTACTACGAACGAAATTAGTGAACAAATTGTAGTTTTTCCAAAGTAGGTTTGTTTCTGGAAATGTTTTTCTAAATTCCTATGGCCACTTCAAATTTAACGCTAGAAATCGTTTATGCACATTTTTGGTTTACCGGAAAAAAATTAGCTTTAGCATGGGACTATTAAAATTAATAAAACATATTGGAGTAACTTTTGAATAAGTTTCATTTACGTATTGAAGTCAGCGGCCTTCTTGGAATGTGTGACCAAAATAAGGTAACATTAATCAAATTATTTTCTAACATAAGAATAACATTTTAGTTATAGGAAAAAATAAAAAAATAAAGATTTATATTCTCACACAAAAATAAAAAATGCATTCCATCGAATTCAGCTCCCTGAATAATATAGGAATTCATGATAAGATTTAAACAATTTAGAGATTATTGTACAAAAACGGCAGTTTCCCCACCACTGTACGAAGGGAAATACCACTGACGCGTTTTATCCAGAAGAGAGTTTGGTAAATACCAGAAGACCTTTCATTAATTTTTCAACTGAACTTATCAGCTACTATGCGAAAAGTATACCTTTCACTATCACTGGTGGGGCACACATAAAACTAAGCCTTTAAGGTCATCCTAACATTATTACCCCTCAATTAGCTAAACAAATAACATTCCCAGTACTGCTATGGTCTTGTTTAGTCAATATTGCATTTTTCAGATCGAAAACGAGGATATCAAACCAGGGTATAAGCAACTATTCTTTTCGAAATTAAGTGTCTAGTATCAACGCTAGATTTAAATCCTGGCTAACAATGATGTTCTATATTTCGAAAATTAATTTCCATGTTAAAAATTAAACCTAAATTTAAATTTAAAAAACAAAATATTTTAAGCAATAAAACATTTGTTATATAGTATGACAGACTTAATATTGAATAATTTAAAGATGGATGATTTAAACATACTAGTATTAACATAGAATGATATTAGTTATATTATTTTATAGGTCTGAAACTGCAGATAAGTTGAACCAAATATCATCCGAAGAATTACTAAAAAAAATACAAAGCATTGGGATCTTCGATGACAACACATTCAAATGCCTTAACCATGGCGACTTTGGGAATAATAATATGATGTTCAAACATGATTGGGAAGGAAGACCCATCCAACTCAGGTAATAGCTAAATTACGATATTAATTACGCTAGAAAACAAAAAAAAAAATTAAAAAAAATAACAATGAAGAAATATTGCCGAAATATAGTTCTTGATAAACAATATATCTGTATTCGGCAGAATTTAGCAAAAAGTTACTACAACAATTGTAATTTGGATTTGCATAAATACAATCATTTAATGAACTACTGTAATTATAATTGTGAAACCACTATCAGAATTACAAGCTGCATCAAAGTAATTACAATTATCAAATACATTTTTATGTAATTGTCATTTATTCTCAGAATTAAAAGTAATTATAATACATATTACAAGTAATATTAATTGTTAAAATCATTTTTACATTTCCCCCAAAATATGGAAATGATTTTCAGTTTTATCAGACCGCTCCTTTAACATACGATTTGATACAGAATTTTACAAAAAGAAAATGTAAAGGACAGAACCCAAAGTTCTACCTTGTGCGATATTGGCCTCAACAGAATAAGGTGTTATTGTTACGGTTTTCATGGTGAAATAAAAACACTGGCGATATCTGCGTAGACAAGAGATGTTACGGTTCTCATGGTGAAAACAAAACACGAGCGATATGTTTTTAGACGAGTGGGTTTTGTTTTTTTGGTGAAGGCGACAGTTTGATTTTGGAACACGTATGTTCAGACGAGTGGGTTTTGGTTTTGTGAAGGTGATAGTTTAAAGGCCCTCTGTCTTTACTGTTTGAACCGGAATATCACCATATGAGAAATGTTGTCATATATGTTTTGTTTTTCAAAATTATGGTGTTTTACTTCAATGAACGGTAATTAACACTAGAAGTGGAGATATAGTGGAGTGCGTAGCAACGAATCTTCAGCACGTCCTGGATAGGAGAGTTGCGGCATTACATCATTAGAGATTACATCTCTATAATTCTGGAGTGGTGATACGGTGACCGGAACAACCTTATGTTCGGCCAGGAGTGCACCCAAGGACTACGTGGGATTTAAACTAAATTTTATTTTCACTTTTATACTCTTTTGGATAATAATGTAAATATAGTTATTAAGGTTAAGTCAACCTATAAGTTTTAATTGTTTTATTAATTGATAAGAATTCTTTTTCATTCTCTGCATATATATTTCTTCTTATTATTAAACTTTTGTACATATAGTTCTGACGTTCTTTCTCTGCTTTCAACTTGTTAATTTACTTATGTTTTTTTTGTTGTTGTTCACGGAATATTACGATAATTCAACAGGTGAGTAGGTAACACCCCTAGGTTTTCTCTTACATGTAAAGGTATTCGCAGGTGGTTATAATTCAACAATTGTTTATATAGTGGTATATTTTACCTATATTGTGGGCATAATGCTTCGGGGTTTTCGTTATTTCCAAAATAAAAATAACGTGGCGCCTAAGGAGTAATTCTTTATTGTTTT
Source organism: Halyomorpha halys (assembly GCF_000696795.3). Classification (NCBI taxonomy): domain Eukaryota; kingdom Metazoa; phylum Arthropoda; class Insecta; order Hemiptera; family Pentatomidae; genus Halyomorpha; species Halyomorpha halys. The sequence goes on from NW_027105730.1 coordinate 584,730, forward strand.
ATCTTTTTTTTCTTTTGTGATTATATTTATTTATTTTTTATTATTTTCCTTTAACTCACCCCCTTAGCGTGGGTAACAATAAACATATAACTAAAGATAAGTCAAAATTTGCGGTTATATTATTTTATTGAAGCCAATGTCTCACAAGAAAGAGTTTTGGGTCCTGTCATCTACATTCTCTTTAACGCAGATATTACTCTTCCCGAAACCTCTCTGGCTACATTCGCTGACCTTTCATCAAACTCAGATCCTCATCGAAGCCTGGTGTATAAAAGTTAACAAGTCCAACTGCAAACATGTTACCTTCATCCTCCGATGCAGATCCTGTCTCCCAGTTCTATTCCAATTCAGTGTGGTATCTTGGCTTTTTACTAGACTGAAGACTAACGTGGAATCTACATCCTTTATTTAAAAGACAAGAACTTAACCGACACTTTGGACAACTATATGGACTGCTAGACAAAACATTACTCCTTTTCAGAATAATAATAAAACCTTTTAGAATTTAGAAGACTACTTAAAACTATAACATCAAATACAATCAATACTTTTAGTCCATAGTCTTTCGAACTATAGTCAATGATCCTTACTATAAAGAACAATACCCTAAATCATGGCCTAAAATCCCATTTGCATCAGACATCAGACCTTATTAAATCCGAATTCTCTACATTATTCCATCAGACACTCACTCATCATCCTAATCCTCTAGCAAAATCCCTATCTGACCATCCTTACAATTCTCCCCGAAGGTTCAAATGGCTGTGAGAGACCTATTATAAATAATTATACTGGGAATGGCCAGATTCTACACTAGAGTCCTGAGCGTCTGCGGCTAGCGCCCTCACTCATCCTCCTCTGGCTTGTAAGTGGGGGCTAGATCTCGATTTCGAGTTTCCGATCATTCCGAATTTTAAATAGGAATGATTTTGTTTAAGATATAATTTCACTTTATTTTTAAATTTGTTTTCTCTTCTATTTCTTTTTATATTATAATTTAATTTATATATTTGTAAATATGGTCCCTATTACCAGTTTCCAGAAATACAAGACACAATATAACATCACACATAAAAAATTATCCAGTTTAAGATCGCACGCTGGCGTATAGATTTATTGACATATTACAATTTATTTATATGTTTTCAAAGATGCTTTAAATGAATATAAAATTAATTTTATGATCACGCGCTTGAATATCGATTTATTTTAACTTTTAGGATATCTGCTCATAAGGATTATGTTCAAATAAACTGAATTCACATAGAGTTAAATTAAATGTAATTGTAATCCCAATTACTTTCCACAATTACAGTAATTATACAGAGTAATTGCAATTACTTTCCACACTTACAGTTATTGTACAGAGTAATTGCAATTATTATGCAGTAATTGTATAGAGTAGTTAATAGAAAAAAAATTAATAAAATCTATACCACTTTAAACCATTAAGGGTTAGGGGTTCAGTACATTGTATGGAAGTACATTTACTAGACCAACGGTTGTGCAAGGAGGTGATTTGGTTAGAATCATGCTCGACCGCTAGATTTTAACCCAATAAAAGGTACCCAGTTTATGAAGCTGGATGGACCCCAGGGGTGCTCCAGAACCCACATGGATGACTCACGGCTATAGTGTATGTAATTATAGTAATTGTAATTTTGTCTTGCAATTACTTCAGGGAAATTGTTCTTCAAAACCATTATTTTTTATCTTTTGCACGTTCTAAGTGTAATTATAGTGAAACTGATACCTTTTCATTGCTCATGTAATGATTCCTACCTAACTCCAGTATTCAATAATGTTTAAGCATGACAGTTTTCAAATAAGAATTGAATGAGGCAATCCCCTTAAAATATAATAAACAATTAAGAAAATTTAAGAAAAATAAAAATCTAAAACTCTTTGTTTTTTTGCAGGTTAATTGACTTTCAGGGACCACATTACAATACTCCTTGTGTAGATGTTATCTACTTTATCTATACCAGTATCAAACCACATTTACGCCGACAAAACTACAAAAGCCTCGTAGAACTTTATTACGAATCCCTAATCACCTCTCTGGACAGGTTTGGCTACAAAGGATCCAAACCAAGTCTAAAAGAAATCGAAGACACCCTGAAACGGCTGTCATATTCCGCATTAGCTTTGTTCATAGGCAGTTTCGCAGGAGGAGTATACAAAGGTACCGACGCCTTGGATGTGGATAAAATATTTAAAACCGAAGGTGAAGAAGGATTCAATTTACGTATATACAGTCAAGATGGAATAATAGAAAAGATCGGGGAAGATATTAAAACATTTCTTAATTTCTGGAGTGATTAATCTGGAAGTCTATTTTATTTATAATAAAATAATTATAGTCTTATTATTTGTAATAAATTAACTTATAATTTTTATTTTTATTTGACTTATCTTATTTCAAATTAAGACAGATGTAACAGTAAAAAATTGAATAATGAATTTCAAAATAAAATTATAGTTTCTATTTGTAGTTAAATCATCTTTATAACCTCTTCCAGTTCTCCAGTGCAATTAGGTATGGATTTTACAACGAAGATGTAAGATTCTAATCGAGAAGGTTAAATTAAAAAAATAATTTTTGCGACTTGGCACGTTCCAAAAGGCAACTTTTATGATCTGTAATCAAGAGACTTAAACAGCAGCAGATAGTTTAACATTTACATAAGGAAAAGATGGATGGGGGTTTATTGACGTTTACGGGGCTCTGTGTGGTTTTAAGTCCGACTAGAGGTTCCCCGTACATGTATTATATTGAAATTTATTCATATATTAATATATTTATTTATGTATTTGTACTTGTAATTCTATCGGTTCCTAATGGGAACCGACTGAAAAAGTATACGCTATATTTAATTCAAATACTATGAACCATATGAAGTACCAGTTGGGATCTTTGATATTTATACTGACTCTAAGTTAGTAATACTATTATTGCCATTCAAATTACAACAGAAAAGGTCTTACTTGTTTTGGTACGTTGGTCGGCTTGGCAGTTATCGCGGCAGAACATCCATATTCACTTGGCTCCGCAGCCTCCCGGCTGCTGCTGCTGAAACCCCGCGAGGTGTGACTTCCTCCTCTGGCCTCCAACTGCTCTCTCTTTCTCCAGACTCTCCTCTTCCAGGTCTTCAAGTGTTCCTAGACCGTTTTCAAGTCCCCATCTCAACCAGACTGTATCCAACTCTGTAACTTCTGCTCCTTTTTGCTTATTTTCTCCCCTCTCCTTCTGACTCCTCCTTCTTTTGAATTCTGTTCTTCTGATTGGTTTTTCTATGTTCAGAGGGGGTGAGAAGGTCCAATGACCTTCGGCGAAAGTCGGAATTTTTCCTACCTTTTATGTTTAAATTAAGACGGCTTTCTTTTTTGACAGGACTCGCTGTATTTTCCCCGAGGCGTTTAAAGTGGCCACGTGTGAGGTAAGGGGTGTTTAGTTGTTTATTCCTGCCTACGCGGTCAACTTTTCCCAGGGGGCGCATACCCTCTGTTATCTACATATCTCTGCACCTTACTTTTAATATTTTGCCAATAGGGTCATTGACTTGGCCCGGCGGTTCCATTGGCTTATGCCGTCGAAAGAACATACTCTAAGTTCAATAATTCCAGCTGGTGCCCTCTCATACATATCAGGGGTATGGTTAGAGAATGTCATAAAATGACATGAAATCCACATTGGTCCCTATCAATCTTTCAGTCAGTTTGCAGAGAATCGAGGTGAGTGAGATGGGTTTATAACTCTGAATTAGTTTAGGATCTTTGTTGAATTTAAGTATAGGGATTACAGTTACTGAGGACCAACTTTTTGGGAAATCTCTGGCAATCCACATGTTGTTAAGAAGCTTTAGTAGAAGGTCAATAGCAATAGGAGGTAAGTGTTTAATAAACTTTATGTGAATCTGATCTGGGCCTGGAGATTTGGAACGGGAAGTTCTTATGCTATGTTGGAGTCCTTCCATTGTGAAAGGTAAATTGCAAGGCTCGGTATCGTGATTAGGGCTAAGAGGACACTGGACGCGGAGGTGGTTCGATGGATTTTTTGAAATATTTTACAGATAAGTTCCAAAGGCATTCGCTATTTCCTTGGGTTCATTGATTGTTTTCTGATTGTAAATTATTGATCGTGGAATTTTGTTAATTGGCCTACCTTCGATTGCCGCAATTTTATCCCAAACTATTTTGGTTGAAACAGCATCTGATAAGGAAGAAAGAAATTGGGCCCAAGATCTCCTTTTTGCTTGAATTATTACCCAACGGGCTTCGGCTCTAGCTTTATGATAATCTATATGATTGCTTATTGAAGGCCGCGATTTCAAAAGTTTTAAAGCTTTAGACCTCTTCGTCAAGGCAACGTGACACTCAGGTGACCACCAGGGAACCTTCCTTAAGTTTTTGATTGGTTTGGTTTTTGGAACGAATTGGCAATCAATTTTAATGATTATTGATGTTAATGTTTCGATATTTGCACTGTGACTGGGAGAGATTTCAAAGTTTTTGAAACATTCAATGCAGGTTTGAGTGTATTTGTCCCAGTCGGCTTTATCAATCTTTCATTTGCTGGCAAAATGTGGCAGAAACGGATAAATTTGTGGCGATATTAAAAGCGGCAAATGATCACTAACGGTAAGATCGCAGTGAAAGTAAGACAGGGATGATGGGAAAAGTGCAGGATACTAAACAGAGATCAATGGAAGTCCACGTTTTGTGTACTCGGCTGTAGAAAGATGACTCACAAGGGCTGCACAGGATGAGAGAAAAGTCATCTATAATATTCTCTAAGATTGTTCCCCTTGCGTCCGTTCGATGATTGATACCCCACGTTGGACTGTGGGCATTCATATCCCCGATTAGAAGAAAAGGAGGTGGAAGTTCAAGCAGTATGTGTCTGATATCGTTGTATGTAATGGGTGTAAGTAAATAGAGCAGATGGTAAATTGAGCCGGGGTATGCAGAACTTTAACTTAATATCAGTATAACTGGTACCTTTTTTAAAGGCAAGAGAGACCCCTCCACTAGCCTGAGTAGTACGGTAACCAGTTTTATTGATACAGTTGTATGAATATTTTAGAATGGTCTCATTGCTCTTTAACTTCAATAAACCAGTGATAATACTGGGGGATCGTAATTAGAGATCAACAGTTGTAAATCATTGTTATGGCGAAACACACCATCACAGTTCCAATTTAAAATTAACATATGTTTTAATTAGAATGAAGTGTAACACTAACGTTGTATCAGAGTTGCTAGGGAAGGTTATTTTTGGGTGTTAACTTTAACAGAAGTTTCTTTAAAACAATTTTGATCCTTATTCTCTCAACTTTATTCTTTTTAAATTTCCGACGTTTCGACCCCTTAGATCATCTTCAAGGATTCCTACAAACAGCTCCTTTTAATTACTTTTATAACAATTTCCTTCACTTACATACTGATTTTTTTTGTCCTTACCTTATTTTGTTTTGTACCTCATTTTTTCCTTTTAAATTCTTTAAATGCCGGCTAATTGCCTTTGTCCCATCTTTAAATAATTAATCATTAAAATAATATCACAATAACATTATAAAATTTTTGTCTTTTTTTATAAAAAAATATAGATACCTACTTACAAATTCTTTCCAAATTTAAAACTTTTACTAACCACTTTTCTTACTACTATTTTCATTTGCAAACTCCAAACATAACCTACCTTCAACAGGTTAGGACTCTGTTATCATCTTATCATATAATATAATTTTTTCTTTAAATATTAATTTACTTTTTCAATTTAATTTAATTAACATTTATTCTTAATTTTTCGGCTTACACCATAAACATTTTTTAATACATTTAAATTCAATTATCAGTTTATTCCTATTTTATGTGTATTTCATTCACATATAAATTTATCCCCC